>NW_024573978.1:0-7555 GCF_900044065.1 Fusarium mangiferae
AATATGGGATAGAAAATAAAATAGAAGGCGCGAATCAAGATTAAAATGGATTTGGTACTTGCTAGTTATTTAATTACGTCTTGCACTATGCTTCTCTCTACTTTTTATTTGCTTGTCCACTAATGTTGATTTTTGGCAGATTTTAATTGTTATTTTCTGGTCGGCGCTCGAATTTGACAAAGACATTCACCATCCCGCCAACCCTGTCCCTATTTGCACAACTGATATCCGAGCATGTCAGCAAGCTCTGCCACGAGATCCTTCGTCGGACAGTATATGATGACCCGGTCCCGCTCGCTCTTGAACAGGTCTGTCCGGGTCCAGCAAGACTGTACAAGACAAGCTGCCTGCTCACATAGATTGCCTAGCCCACGTTCTTGCTGGACGATGTATCGGATGTTAGGACGATTTGTTGACTCTCTGACGATATGCGGCCGCACGAGTTTATTATGCTCAAAGAAAAGCTCTTGATAGATTGGTGGTAGTGTCGCTGTCAGCCAGACAGTCTGTGTACGAATCTGCCGTACGTGCCATGCTAGCTGCGACATACTTCGTCGGTAACAGCTTGCTGTGATCGTGAGATGGCATTCATCGATCACGATCCGATCTAGACACTGTCTATCAGACAGTCGGTTGGCATACTCTAGGAACGCCTCTGTACAAGCTGCCTCGGCCGATACAACAACGATGGGGGCTGATTTCTTCGAGCCTGGGCGCCAGATATGGTGCTTTAGCGCGACTTTATCAAGGCGCCCGAGCATATTACCGCGTAAGGCTACAGTGGGAAGGATCAGGATGGTTGTTTCAGCTCCCGCCAGTGTGGCTCCGACCATGAATACCAATGTCTTCCCCGAACCCGTTGCCAGAACGACGATGACCTGCTCGGGTGCACGTGGACCCATGGTCGCCAGCATGGCATCCCGCTGACCAGGGCGACGCAACTGTAGCTCTGGGTCGTTATGCAGCCTACGGGCGGCCGCGATGATTCCATCTTCTCTGGCAGCCGGCCTTGCACGAAACCGTACCTTCTTGCAAGCATTGAGTAGCCCTTGCGCTTGTGTATCCGATACGGCAGGGGGGCGCTTACCTTGGAGCACTTGATCGACCCGAAACAGAGACCGCCAGCTTTGAGACGCTCGGTAGGCACGGTGAAGTGAGCTTGTCACGGTCAAGGTCGTGCTGCCGGCATAGCTATAGTTGAATGTCCGGAAGCTATGGTTGCTCATCCCAGCAAGATACGCAAGATCTGCTTCATCCTCAACCTCTTCAGACGCTGCGATCTCACCCATGTCGAAATTAGCCTGCTCCCTGGCGCTGAACTTCTCCTTTGTGATAGAAGCAGCAACTTGGCGCCACCATGCCACCTGGAACTGGGGCACCTCTGCCCGCACACATGCCCTCCGGAGGCAGGACGAGACCATACCGTCCCGCCAGACCTCGCCGCCAAGCTTTGACCATAGGTATGGCGAAAGTAGAGCCCCCGGCTTGCTCTGACGTAGAAAGGCCTGACGCAAGGGTAGCACGAACGCGAGATATGTCAAGAGGAGGTTTCCAACAGCCGGGGGTAGGAACCTGATGTTATCCTTCTCCTCCCCGGTCTGTTCCTGGCTTTTACTGTATCGCACATATATCATGACCATCTTCTCCCACAGAAATACCGATCGGCGGCGGGCACCCGTGTTGATGTACGTGATGGAGAGTAGTTCCGGGGAGCGTAATGGAGGGCCCGAAGGAACCGAGATGGGTGCCAGCATCCTCTTGAGGAACTCCTGAACATGCGCCTCATAGATAGCTATCGCCTTGGGGCAGAGGCGAACCCCACCGTTTGGATCCAGCCGCACGAATACCTGCCGTAGATCCGCCCTCTCTTCGATCTGTCGGAGCAGGGCGTCATGCGTCCCCGCCAGTATCTCGCGATTCCTCTCGTCTGTCAACCACGAAGCGCCGTAGTCGTCTACATCTAGATCGTCGTGCAGCCTCCACGCCTCGATCGGAGCAACATCCCTCATTCCAAACAAGAGCTTATCATACAGAAGCGAGTGCGCCTGGCGGAACTCAGACTCGACCAGCTGTGTCACTTGTTCCATGTGTAGTTTCGTCCCCATATAGTCGACCGTTTCCCCATCAAGGGACCAGCGGGCTTGGTGCTTGGTAAGACTGGTGCGGGAGGCCGCAAAGAGATATAGCCTCCATTGCAGTACATGTCCGAAAGGTGTCTCCGCCATCTGCTGAAAGTACTTCTTGCACATTTGATCCAGCAGATCGGGGATTCCGTCTTCGTCGTCCTGCTTCTGGAAGCACACGAAGTCGAACAGGATGAGCTGGGCAGTCCAGGTGAGTGCCGACAGATTGCTGTTGAAGTTCCCTGGTTCGCGCCATGTGCACCGCTTGTGCTGCTCGTTATCCACCCGGCGCGTCAGAGCCTTCGTCCGGCTGAGCATAGCACAGAAGCTCAAGATGGCAGACCGGAATGGCCTGCTTCCGACAGTCTGGCAGATGAGCGAGATGTAAAATTTGCGGATGGTGTGCTTCAGCTCGGCATCACGCTCATCATAGTCCCTGGTAGCTATACCATCCTTCTTATCGCAACTTGGCGTCCCCCTCCCCTTTGCCGCCTTGTCTCGCCTCCGCAACGCACCGATGACGTCCTCTATGGCTTGTCGTTGTAGAGGGGTCGTTTCGATTATATCCTGCGGCACTACATGGCTTTCATCCCCTCTTGTGAAATGGCCATCCTCACGATATACCACCCGGTAATAGTATGCTAATAGCTGCTTTGTGATCCGGAAATAGGAGGTAAGGGATGATTCGTTCTTGAAGCTCCGGAACTTGCTGGCTTTTGCACTGCTCATATGGCTATCGTCGCTGCGGAAATTGCTTAGCCTCTTCGCACGCTGCTGCGTCATCTTGCGATCGGGTGATTTGTCGCTGCATAACTTATATGCGTCTCTGAGTGTACTCTCCACTGCGGCAAGAATGCGCCCCAGATCTACATCCGTGTCAACTGCGCCGCCTTCTTCTTCTCCATCATCGTCATCACCACCATCGCCGCCGCCGTCGCCATCATCGTCCCCGCTTCGTGGTAATGCATACGACGACATGATCTCGGTATCGCGGAGACCCTGCAGGTGCGTGGGGAACCCGGTATGGACAAGCCAGGGTACCCGATCAGCCCGTGACGCCTCGACGTCTTGCACAATCTCGGCTTCCTTATCTAGGTCGCGCGAGGCCTGGATGATGTCAGCCTTCAGGTCTTCAAACAGCTTTCCTTCCTCCTGTGACGTGGACGCCATGGCCAGGCCCGACCCTGCCAGTGCTCCTCCCGTTAGTGGCAGAGATGGGTCTTCTTCGACCAGAAAGTAGTCGATGAGGCCCTTAGCCGTGAAGTATGTCTGGAGCTTGCATGCCCTCCAGAGAGGCATAGCGTTCGTATGCTCCGAGGCCTTCCTCCCGTGAACCGGCATGTGATCGTACATCTTCCTAGCCCGCCGCGTGCAATAGTCACATTGGACTTCCGTGCAGGTGCAGATGTAGCCTTCGTATATGGTAAGACCCTCTATAGGCCGGCATGGCCTTTTTCTATCGGCCCTCCACTGCCGCAATGCCTCGACTGGGCGCAGTTCGTAGCTCAAAAACCGCTCGACCGTCAGTCGCAGTTCGTCACCTTTCATCCGGTGCGGCTCGGCCCGCAAGTGACTCCTCCAGCTTGTTTGTTTCGGAACCAGGCATGTTCCGCAGAGGCGGCAGACTATGACCTGGTGATCGGCGTTGTAATGGAAGCTATCAAGACCCATAGTAGGTAGTACTATTACTATAAGATGATGTATTTTTATTGATCCAGGAACAATGAATAAAATGGGGAGCCTCAATCTATATCTATATTCTTACATATCCTGTTTATTTTAACTTTCTCTCCTTTTTCTTCTTTTCTCTCCTTCATTTTCTTCTCTGTCCACCTGTCGATTTAAACTTCCCGCTTACCGTGTTCCGTTGATGTCTGTCCAATCACAATCAACCCTTTCACTGAAATCCCCTTTCACTTGACGCCCGCCATGCCCCTGTCAACGCCATGTCATTTCCCACCCGTGTTATGCTGCGCGGGGTACCTCCAGACCTGACCAGGGTTGCCCCTTTCACTGAAAGAGTCTCAACTCATAGTAGCTGGAAATAGGAGGTAAGAGATGACTCGTTCTTAAAGCTGCGGAATTTACTGGCTTTTACACTGCCCATGTGGCTATCGTCACTGCGGAAATTGCTTAGCCTCTTCGCACGCTGCTGCGTCATCTTGCGATCGGGTGATTTGTCGCTGCATAACTTATATGCATCTCTGAGTGTACTCTCGGCTGCAGCAAGGATACGCCTGAGATCTGTATCCATGTCAACTGCGCCGCCTTTTTCTTCTCCATCATCGTCATCGTCATCGTCCCCGCTTCGTGGTAATGCATACGACGACATTATCTCGGTATCGCGGAGACCCTGCAGGTGCGTAGGGAACCCATTATGGACAAGCCAGGGCACCCGATCAGCCCGTGACGCCTCGACGTCTTGCACAATTTCGGCTTCCTTGTCTAGGTCGTGTGAGGCCTGGACGACGAAGTAATCGTTCAATCCTTTTGCAATGAAATACATGCCGTGTAGAGTGACGGCTGCTGTGGATCGATGTATGGCTACTTATCTTATTTATTCACCATAAGACTAATAATACAATAGATCCGTTTACAGAATTGAAGAATTATCAGAAAGGAAAATTTAACCAGTTTCTATGGTATCTACTCTCGAGGCTAACTCGGCTCAATTTCGAAATACTTAATCTTGCCCTTCGCCGACGAAAACGTCTGGAGATAACAAGACTGAAACTTTTTCTGTTGTTCTGCCAAGATAGGCGCTATATCCAGATTATGAATAATCAAGTGATCCCTAATCTTATTACCGGAAATTGTGAAATAGCGTGACTTAGAAGTTTCGAGGCAGATATTGCACCGAAAACCCTTGAAAACAGCAAGACCTTGTATTTGAGGAATTCTCTCCGTTGGAATATGGAGCTTATCGAACGGGTATAAATCGTGTGTCTGGAATCTTTCCATTAAAGCTTTGCAGGTCGACCCAGTGATGCGATGCACGGAATTGAGGTGGCTGTAGAAAGACTTTACTCCTGGTTGAATCATTGACCCACAAGAAACACATATCAAAATCCGATGCTGGGCGTTGTAAATGAAGCCATCCCCTAGTTTATCTGTATCCTCATTCATAGTAGAACTGCTTTTTTTGCTCCTCTTTGGCTGCCGTTCCAAGATGACTGGGTTTGTAAGTACCATTTCCTGGTTTTGGCAGCAAGTTGCTGGATCCATACTCTGGACGCGTTTTTGGTCAAATTGCTGATTCCAGTCATGCCATATCTTAGATAGTCGATAATACATCTCCAAGAGCTCTGGTTGTAGCCTAGATGGAAGCGCTTTATCGATTGCATATGACGTGAGTAACATTCGCGGGTGATGGACGGCCCCAGCCGCAAACATTCGTAGCGGGTTGGTCGCTTCTGTGGGGTGATAAAAATTATACTTCTCAACAAGCGTGCTGATGTATCGCTTGGCGATGGCAAGTGCAGCCTGCCTGTATGATGAAAGAGTCCATGGTGTAGCGAGATCTTGGGTCAAAGATCTAAGGATCCCGGAAGCTTGTGTGGAGGTAAGATGTCTGTTTCTTCCGCTTGGATCAGGGAAGAAGAACTCGCTCTCGGACCAGTGGGGTATCTTCAACCGTTTTGCAATGAAGCCTAACACGGGGCGAATAATGGCAAGGTATTTCAAGAGACTCTGGCTTAGTTCCTTGGGAAGATATCGGACGATGTAGAAGGCGTAGTTATTTGATGCTCTCGCTTTGTTGTAGCTGATGATAATGATCATCTGACCTCCACGAAAAAAGACGTTCCGAATAGCTAGTGTCGTATTGATGTATCGAATGGTGGCTACCTCGGTACCCCTGCCGGGTAACCCTCCCGAAAAATGCGATGCAGCGAACGTCAGCTTATTGAGTTCTAAACCTGCATCAAGATATGCTATACAGGTGTCGACCTGCCACTCTGTACCTTTGACGAAGGGTTTGCCGCGAAAGCTGGATGATCTCAGTGTGTCTGCTAATTGTTCCCATATATCTGCTAGCTTGTTCTCGGTGGCTTGTATAAACGACCATCCGGCTTTCCGGCAAGTAAGATCATCTTGGATGTCATCAGTATCGACATCAGGTTCAAGTCCTAACATCATCTCGTCTACCCGCTCTTGCACAAGCTTGATGGTTTTGCAATGCGTCGCGCAGAACTCAGAAATTTTGAACTTTTTGTCATGTCCGATAGTAAATGACTGCCCATCTGGATCCCAGGAGAGATTTCCAGGGATACCTTCTCTCTTGACAATCGATTTGGCAAAAGCTTTAAGCTCGATGATTTCCCCAAAAGGTGTATAACAGCCTCGGATCAGGTACTTCTTGCGAATTGCATCCAAGCGATCAGGTTGTGAAGGATAATGATCCCGGCAAGGCCATTCGTAGACCAGAGTACTATAACTGTAGACCGGCAGGGCATATTCGAGGAATAAGAGCCGACCAATCCAAATCAATCCTGCTAACTCTGGTGTAGAGTTATGTGCCGAATTGAAAGTAAGGGATTGTTGTTGTATGCCCATGACAGCAGTGTAGTAAATGATGGCTGACGATGACATGTTTCCAGAGGGATCCTGGTGCGTCCAGAACATCATTGATAGTTGGAACAAGGCCTCAGACAGTCGCAGCCAGTAGCCGTTTGGGAGAGAGAAGTCGGATCCTTCGTAGCCTGATGTTCGGTCTTCATGAACTTCTTCATCCCCCCCAAAACCGGCATCTTCGTCTGTACCTGTGTCAGAATCGTCTTGGTCGATATCTGAGATTTCAGGATCGGAAGGAGTTTCGCCGTTGTGATACCAGTCTTGGCCGCAAGGTTCACTATCTTCGCTATCTGAACTGTCGCTGACATGGCCATCCTCTCCCAGTTGTAGTTGACCAACCAAGTATAACACATGCTGCATCATCTTGACCTCATTGGATCCTAAGCGTACGTTATACACCTCCACACGCTGCCGTGGTGGGTATTGCAGAACGCGAAATACGAAGCAGATAAATCTTTTCCATATTGCCAGATATCTTTTGAAGCTTGGAATGACACGAAATCCGTGTGGCCAAAAAGCGTCCTTCGCGAATGTATTTAGCCAACAGCGAGAGATGTACGGCGTACGGTCAAGTGTGGCTCTTGCCCTGTCGAACATCAAGTCTAGGCCATGGAGGATGATCTGTAGCTGGGCCTCAGTTTCGGCAGAGCTCCATATAGGGATTCCTTGCCATTGACCAAGCAGATAATTTCTACTCCATTGCGGGGCTGGTTGCTTCGCCGTAGCGGCGATAATTGCGAGGGATCTATCACGGAACAACTCGACCCAGCCGGTGTGCCGGAGCCACGGGGTCGTCTCGCTCGCTCCAGTAAATGCCACATAATTAGTTTGAGTGCTTTCGAATGGGCGTTTCATGATGT
>NW_024573978.1:8985-10036 GCF_900044065.1 Fusarium mangiferae
AGTAGAAAACATATGGGACGACAACGGCTTTATGGTCGAGGCAATTCACAAGGCTGGGCAAATCTCAGTCACGCAAAGAACATTCGACAGACTTGAGTATCCATTTCCTGTCAAGAAAAGCAAAAAAGCAGTCGCCAAAGCCGGCTCTGAACTCCAACGGAACAGCAGCAATGTTACCGGAAGCCATACGCAACACGTGGCCACAGATTCTCCTGCACTCCCTCTACCAGACCAAGACGGCTCGGATGAATCGCCTCTCAGCAGTAAAGACTTGATGTCCGATTCTCCCAATGACAAACTGGGTACATCACCCAGTTGTCCTGTTTCTGTTGACAGCGACAAGAGCTTTCCTGCCCCTCCAACACCACCTCCTGTGACCGAAACCATATCCCACCTCAGGGGCAGCGACTGGCTCACCGACACTGACATGGGGCGCTGTGTGGAGCTTTTGAACGCCTCTCCTGGATGGCATGTTTTCGATCCGGGATATCCCTTCAAGGAGTCCGAATTGTCCAGGACAAACAAGGTTTCTGCAAATAACCTGATCTTCTTCATCAATGCCAAGCTCCACTGGTCGCTTTGCCATCTAGATAGACAACTAGGGGAGCTCAAGCATTATAACTCTCTTCCGTGGAAGATGCCGGTTGATGTCCTGAAGTCATGGATACTGGAACAGCCGRGAATTGGGCCTACTGATGGACTCAACATTTGCGAAGAAGTATGGGCGCGATTTGATCAATGATTGTTCTTTTCTTGGAGCTAACACTCAGCAGAAATGTCCCCAACAAGAAGACGGCTTCAACTGCGGTATCTTCRCTCTGGCTATCTGCCAGGCTCTGGTGAATGGGAATCCTATCCCATTGGAAGTCGATGCCAATAACCTTCGTAGTTTCTTTGCCAAACAGCTTGAGAGTCCTACAAGTTCGGAACTTGCTAAGCCCTCCAGCGAAGCTGCATCTCTTGGAATGCCACGAATAGGCTGCCGGCCGTCATTTGAGCAGAGCCATTCCGACGCCGACAACTTTGGCCTCCTTGACAACTCTGGAGAGCA
>NW_024574052.1:0-1816 GCF_900044065.1 Fusarium mangiferae
TTATATAAAAGCATTAAATTTAAAAGTTTATATATATTTCTTTTTAAAAACTTAACTTAATATAATAATTAATAAGATATATAATAAATAAAAAATAAATTTAAATTAGTATATATAAATATAGAATTAATAGAAATATAAGTAAATATAATTTTAAGAATAAGACCTAAAAGAGAAAAGAGATTATATTATAACCCTTATAGTTATATTATATATACCTTATAATTTTCCCTATAAACCCTATTAATTATATATAGATTCAATAAACCCTTTTTAGTTTATTTAATATAATTAGTTAAAATAAAACTAAAACCTTATAATATTAGTTTAAAACTAAAGGATTAGCATTTTAATCCTTAATAGAAGTATTAATAAGTACCTTATAAATAGTAATATATAGTTTATACTTATTTACACTTTTATAGATTTAGCCTATTAGCTATTAATAAAACTTCTTTATATTAATTAAACTTAATATATATTAAATCTACTATTAAGAGATATAATACTTTAATAACTGCTTAGTATTATACTCTATATAATCTGCTAGTAATAAATTTAAGTATAGCTTAATTTAATATAATTAAACCTAACTATTATATTTAATACCTTCTTTTTTTACTTAATAGTTTTTTTAAACTTTTATAAGATTTTATTATAATATAAATAAAAATATAAATATTAAAAATAGTTAATTATTAAATAAATTTATTAAAAAGCCTTTTATATTTTTTAATTTTAATAACCTTAAAAACTTTATTTTTTATAGCTTTAACTTTTTAAAAAAAAGCTTTTATTTTATACTATTTATTTTTAAGTATTAATTATCTATATTTATTCTTAACTTATATTCCTTATACTGTATTATTTTATAACCTAATTTAATTTATTATTAACCTATTAAGCTAGCTTTAATTTACTAATATTTATAGTTTTTCCTTTAATGCTAAAACCTTTATTTCCTAATTTGCCTTTTCTTTCCCTTTTTCCCTTTATTTCCCTTTCTTTACTCTATAATAGCCTTTGATTCCTATAATATAATATTTATATTATTATTTTAATTACTATAACTATATATTTTAACTCTATAAATTACAGTTAGTATTAACTATTATTACTACCTAATGCAATATTAGCAATAAAGGCCTATTACTATATTAATAGGCCTTAACTTTATTTTAGGTAATTAGTTAAGTCTTTTAAGGCTACCCTTTAGCTTATAATATATATAATAAAGAACCCTTTTTAAGGTATATTTAATTATATCCTAAAAAGCCTTACTTAATAATTTAAGATTATAAAATTAACTCTTTATATTAATATTAACTTATTAATATATAGAAGCTTATTATTTATAATTTTTTAATACTAAAAGAAGTTATATAATACTAAAATTACTATAATATTAAGGTTATTAATATTAATTAAAGGATTATTTATATAATTAATAACTGCTATAGCCAGATAGTTATAGCTATTATTAAGGTTAATTATATAATAGTATATCTTTTAATTAGATTTTTAGTTTTTTAATTATTATAATTTAGTCTTTTAAGGTTAAAGCCTTAATAGTAATTACTTTAATAAGGTAATAATAAAGAGGGCATTTAGCCTATTAAGGCTAGAGGAAATATCTTTTTTATACTTATAGATTAAGGCCACTTATTTAGTTAAATTATAAGGTTTATAGTAATAGCTATATAACCTTAAGACTTATTATTAAGGTTATTATATTTTTTAATATAATATATAATRCCTTATATTATATTATATTAAAAAATAAGTATTTTATTATATTATTTTCTTATTTAAGACC
>NW_024573982.1:0-2591 GCF_900044065.1 Fusarium mangiferae
ATTAATATTAATTTTAGTATATTAATAAAATTATAATTAATTAAAAAATTTTCTTTTTTTTTTTTCCTTATTATTAGCCTAATAAGGCTATTAAGCTTTTAACTTTCTATTTAAAGGCTTAAATAATAAGGCCTTTATAGTAAATCTATATCTTAAAGGTTAAAATTATATAAGGTTTATTTACCTTAATAATATAATTATTACCTTAATTAAGTAGTATTAATATTACTTATTACTTAATAGCTATATTAGCCCTCTTTCTTTATTTTACTAAAAAGACTTTAAATTAACCTTTTTAATTAAATTAAATCTATTATAAAGTATATTTTCTAACTTAAATAATAATTATAGTTATTAATAGTAATTATAATTACTATTATAATATCTATATATAATAGCCTATAGGTTAATTAGGCCTATTATATAATTAAGTATAATTTTATTAATATAATTAAATTAATATTAATAAAAGCTATAAACTATAAATACTATAAGTTTTATATAATAATTATAACTATTAAAAAGAACTTTTTATTATAAAATTAATTTAATTAAATTAAAATAGCTATTTTTAATTATATTTTAATTAATATAATTAATTATATAAATTTAAATATTTTAAGTTATATAATATTCTTAAATTAGCTAGCTAAAGAGCTATTATAAGTAAAAGACTTGAAAGAAGCTATAAAGTAAGATAAGACTTTAATAATTAATTAAATTACCTTTTTAACTGCCTTTTTAGGCTTAAACCTAATTAACTATAAAAAGTAGCTATAAAATATAATTATTAAGGCTAAATATATACTTAACTTCTTTATATTTATCTAAAGGTTAAGGATATATATTATAGATAAAGATTTAAATTAAATATAAGGTAATAGTAAGGCTTAAAGGTTTAAAAGAATTAAGTTAACTTTTATATAAATTAGTTAATAAAAGCTAAATTAACCTAAAGTTAATTATAACTAAATTTATTAATTAATTATATATATTAAGGTATATAAGTACTTAAATTTATATTTAAGAGCTATAAATAAAGTAATATTAATAAATAAATAGTAATTTAAACTAGAGTTAATTAAATAATACGCTTAATTAATATATAAATTACTATATAATAGCTATAATAATAGCTATAATAATAGCTATAATTAATATTAGTAACTTTAATTAATAGTTAAATTAAAAAATATACTGTTTAATAAACTTAATTTAATTAAAAAGGTAAATTCAAAATCTTTTAAATAAAAAAAATAAAAGTTAATATAATTATTCAAAGATAATATTAATATTATTTAATTATAGTAATAATTATATTATTAAAGTTAATATATTTAATAAGATTTTAATCTTTAAGATATTTTTTTTTATCCTTATTATTAGCCTTATAAGGCCATTAAGCTATTAACTTTATATATAAAGGCTTAAATAATAAGGCCTTTATAATAAACCTATATCTTAAAGGTTAGAGTTTTATAAGGTTTATTTACCTTAATAATATAATTACTGCCTTAAGTAAATAGTATTAATACTGCCTATATATTTATAACCCTTTAATAGCTATATTAACCTTTTTTCTTTACCTTAATTAAAAGACTAAAATACCAGCCTAAATTTATTATAAAATATATTTTTTAACTTAACTTTCCCTCTATTAATTATAGTTATTAATATTAATTATATCTATTAATATAATACCTATATAAAAGAGCTTAAAACCTAATTAAGGCTATTATATAATTAACTATAACCTTATTATAGTAATTAAATTAATATTAAGTTATAATAAAATTAAAAATTATTATAAGATATATATAATAATTATCTTAAATATTAATTATTTTAATTTATTTTTAATTTATATTTTTTATATTATATAATTTTATAATTTAATTTAATTTATTATTAATTTATTAAGCTACCTTTAACTTATTAATATTTATAGTTTTTTTTTTAATATTAAATCCTTTATTTTTTAATTTCTTTTTTTCTTTTTTTTTACTTTATAATAATCTTTAATTTTTATAATATAATATTTATCTCTAGTTTAAATTACTACTTCTTTACTAATATCACTTTATCTGCTCTTAGATATAAGGTCAATTAGTTATATACCCTGGCATATGCAATTAATTAGTGGATCTAGTTACCATTAACTTTAAGTTAATTTAACTTTTACTAACTGACTTATATAAAGTAATAAAGTTAACCTAATTCCTTTAATTCTGACTTTAATAGAACCTTTAGTCCCAGAACCCCGCTATTACCCTATATTTATCTAACTCTATTTACAGATATATATCCTTAACCCTTATATAAGCAGGAGGAAGTTAAATATATATTTAGCCTTAATAATTATATTTTATAGCTACTTTTTATAACTAGTTAAGTTTAAGTCTAAAAAGGCAGCTAAAAAGGTAATTTAATTAGTTATTAAGGTCTTACCTTACTTTATAGCTTCTTTTAAGTCTTTTAATTATAATAGCTTTTTAATTAGCTAATTTAAAAATATTATATAACCTAAAATATTTAAATCTATATAATTAATTATATTAATTAAAATATAATTAAAAATAGCTATTTTAATT
>NW_024573982.1:4921-9285 GCF_900044065.1 Fusarium mangiferae
TTATAAAAAATAGGATTATATTTAATTAAATAAACTTTATTTAATTAATTATATTTCTTTTTATTTATTATAGGCTTTAATTTTTAAATATAAACTCTTTTTTATATATAGAATTTTTTATTTTATATATAGAATTTTAATAAAACTTTTTAAATAATTTTATTATATATAAACTTTAAATATTATAAATAAAAAATTTATTTATAAATTAATATAAATATATTATATAAATATAATAATACTTATAATTTAATAGTTAAATTAGATAATCTTTAATTTATAAAGGTATTAAAAAGGAAATCCCTTATAAATATTATATCTCTTTTTTAAGTTATTTACTATAAAAAGTATTTTTAAGTAAATAATAAAAAATATTATACTTAAAGATAATTAAGCTATATAATTAATTATTTATTTAGCTATTATAGTTAATTATTAATATTTACTTAATTTCTTTTTATACCTTTTTTTTAGCCTAATTAGCTAGTTAAATTAAAAGGAATATAATATTTATATTATTAATTATTTTAATTTAATATTTTAATTATAATTAAGGTTAATATTATTAATTTAATATAATTAAAATAAAAAACTTATAAATAATTAAGGCTTTATTAATTTCTTAATACCTTTATAATTATTAAAATAACTTTAAGAAATAAATAAATTAAAAAAGATTAAAGTAATAAGGAAATTATAAACTCTATTAATTAAGCTTTTTATAGCTTTTTAATTAATTAAATAATATATCTATTTTAATTAAAGTTATTTAAAATATTATAGCCTAAAAGTAATTTTATTAATTAAGTTTATTAAGACTTTAATTTAATTAAAGACTTTACTATTAATACTTTTAGAGTATATTAAAATACTTAAATTTTATTTACTAATTATTATTAAATGAAAGCTATATAATATTTCTTTTTAAATATTTTTATTATTATTTTTTTAAATAATTTACTTTTTAATTTATTTTTTAATTTATATTTTTATTAATATTAATATTTTATTTTAGAAATTAATTTTTAAAATTAATAAAACTTTATAATTAGATTATATAGTTTTATTTTAATTTAAATTATTACTTCTTTATTTATATTACTTTAGTTATTTTTAAATATTAAGTTAATTAATTATGTATATATATTTAATTAATAGATTTAATTATTAATAACTTTAAGTTAATTTAGCTTTTATTAACTAATTTATATAAAAGTTAACTTAATAACTTAACCTAACTTAATTTATATAATTACTTAAATTAATTAAAATATGGTTAAAAATAGCTATTTTAATTAAACTAAATAGACTTTATTATAAAAAGTTCTTTATAACAGCTATAATTATTATATAAATCTTATAGTAGTTTTAACCTTTAGTTTAACTTAATATCAATTTAATTATTATAATAAGGTTATAATTAATTTCATAATAGACTTAATTAGGTTTTAGGCTTTTATATTTAAGTATTATATTATTAGCTATAATTAATATTAATTACTGTAATTACTAGGGAAAGTTAAGTTAGGGAATATATTTAAATATAATAGACTTAATTTAATATTTATTTAACTAAAATAAAGGAAAAAGGCTAATATAGCTACTAAAAGGTAAACCTATAAATAGTATTAATAGTATTTAATTAAAATAGTAATTATACTATTAAAGTAAATAAACTTTATAAGATTTTAACCTTTAAGATATAGGCCTACTATAAGGGCCTTATTATTTAAGCCTTTATATATAAAGATAATAGCTTAATAGCTTTATAAGGCTAATAGTAAAAGAAAATAAAAATTAAAACCTTTATTTTTTAATTTATTTTATATTTTCTCTTTTTTATTTTATAATAGCCTTTAATTTTTATAATATATTATTTATATTATTATTTTAATTATTATAATTTTATTTTTTAAACTTATAAATTATAATTAATATTAATTATTATTACTACTTAATATAATATTAATAATAAAGGCTTATTATTATATTAATTGACTTTACCTGTATTTTAAGTAATTAATTAAATCTTTTAAAGCTACCTTTTAACTTATAATATATTTAATAAAGAATTATTTTTAAGGTATATTTAATTATATTTAAAAAAGTTTTATTTAATAACTTTAAATTATAAAATTAATTTTTTATATTAATATTAACTTTTTTATTAAAATTACAATTAATACTATTATTTATTATCTTTTATAATATTAATTATTATTTTATAAAAAAAAATTTATTTTATTAAATAAATTCTATTTAATTAACTATAATTTTTTTTTACTTATTAAAGTCTTTAAATTTTAAATATAAACTACCTTTTATATATAGAATTTTTTATTTTATTTAATTAACTTTAATAGAATTTTTTAAATAATTCTATTATATATAAACTTTAAATATTACTTATAGAAAGCCTATCTATAAATTAATAAGAATTATAATTATAAAACTAATAATACTTATAATTTAAAAACTATCTTTATTTTTCAAGTTAATAATTTTAAAAGCTATTATTAACCTTAAATAATTAAAATATTATTACTTAATACTTAAAAATAGTATTTTAACTTAATATTATCTTTAAATAGTATTAAAATAAAGATTTAAATAATAAAATATTTTATATTTAAAGATAATTAAATTAGGTAATTAATAATCTATTTAATTATTATATTTAATTATAAATACCTTTTTTATTAGCTTTTATATTTATATTTTAGCTAAAAAGGTTATATTTTAAATAAAATCTATAATCTTATTTTAATTAATCTTAAGGTTATTTTTATTTTTCCTTATTATTAGCTTTATAAGGCTATTAAGCTATTAACTTTATATATAAAGGCTTAAATAATAAGGCCTCTATAATAGGCCTATATCCTAAAGGTTAGAATCTTATAAGGTTTATTTACCTTAATAACATAATTACTGCCTTAATTAAGTAATATTAATACTACTTACCTTTTAGCAGCTATATTAGCCTTATTCCTTTAATCTATCTAAAAGAATACTGCATTAAGTTTATTACACTTATATATATTCCCTAATCTAACTATTAGTTATAGCTATTAATATTAATTATAGCTATTAATATAATATCTATATAAAATAGCCTATAGCTATATAATTATATTTATTATATAACTAGTTATAACCTTAATTTAACTATTAGACCTACTATAAAGGCAGTTAATAAAAAGGAATATAAAAAGATATATATAATAGTAACTATCTCCAGTTTAAACCACTACTTCTTTACTAATATCACTTTATCTATTCTTAGATATAAGGTTAATTAGTTATATACCTAGGTATATATATTTAATTAGTAGATTTAGTTATTATTAACTTTAGGTTAATTTAGCTTTTATTAACTAACTTATATAAAAGTTAACCTAATTCTTTTAATTCTAACTTTAATAAAACCTTTACTCTAACCCTATTATTACCTTATATTTATCTTTAACCCTTATATAAGCAGGAGAAAGCTAAATATATATTTAGCCTTAATAATTATATTCTATAGCCACTTTTTATAGCTAGTTAAGTTATCTAAAAAGGCAGCTAGAAAGGTAATTTAATTAATTATTAAGGTTTTACCTTACTTTATAGCTTTTTTTAAGTCCCTTAATTATAATAGCTTTTTAGCTAGCTAATTTAGAGATATTATATAATTTAGGATATTTAAATCTATATAATTAATTATATTAATTAAAATATAATTAAAAATAGCTATTTTAATTAAATTAAATTAGTTTTTTAATAAGAAATTCTTTTTAATAGCTATAGCTATTATATAAAGCTTATAGTATTTATAGCTTATAGCTTCTATTAATAATAAGTTAATTAAGTTAATAAGGTTATAGTTAATTATATAACAGGCCTAATTAGCCTATAGGCTATTATATATAGGCATTTTAATAGTAGCTATAATTAATATTAATAACTATAACTAATAGGTTAGGGAATATACTTTATAATAGACTTAGCCTAATAAAAAGGTTAATTTAAGATCTTTTAGGTATAATAAAGAAAGAAGGCTAATATAGCTGCTAAAAGGTAAGCAGTATTAATACTACTTAATTAAGGCAGTAATTATACTATTAAGGCAAATAAACCTTATATAATTTTAACCTTTAAGATATAGGCTTACTATAGGGGCCTTATTATTTAAGCCTTTAAATAGAAAGTTAAAAGCTTAATAGCCTTATTAGGCTAATAGTAAGGGAAAAARAAAAATAATAATAATAGCTATAATTAAAAAGATCTTTTTATTAAGAAATTAATCTAGCCTTATTAAGATAGTTATTTTTAATTATAACTTAATTAGGTTAATTTATTATATAAGCCCTTTTAGCTTAATT
>NW_024574047.1:0-1920 GCF_900044065.1 Fusarium mangiferae
TCTCCCGCAGCGATCACATGCCCGACGGACAGGTAGGAAAATATTTGTTCTTTTCGGACTCGGCGGTGTAGGAAAGACGCAGCTGTCCATTGATTTCGCCCGACGCCACCGAGCCGCGTTCAGCTCGGTCTTCTGGCTCGACGGCAGATCCGAGGACCAGCTGAAGCGAAGCATCGCCGGCTGCATATCCAAGATCCCCAAAGACCAAGTTCCAGAAACCGGCCGACGCTGGACGGACAGTCGCACTCATAGCCAGGACGAACTCGACGACACTGTGGCGAATGTGATGAAGTGGCTCGAGCAACCCGACAACTGCGAATGGCTATTGATCTTCGACAACGTCGACAAAGATTGGATCGGCCAAGAATCTGGAATAGGCGCTTACGACCCGAGGCGGTACCTACCTGGCGATCATGGGTCGGTGCTGATCACGACACGGCTTTCCCGTCTGGCACAGCTGGGTGAGTCTCGAAGGTTAGGTCAAGTCAACACGGCCTTGAGCAAGGCCATACTCGAAAGATGGTTTGGCGGCGAACTTGGTGAGTGTTTACGACCCGTTTCTTTGCAACTTCTATACGAACGTGGCTGAGTCTTACGTTGTCGCAGGTCCGGATTGCGCCAACCTCCTAGAGCTGCTGCACGGGCTGCCACTAGCGCTGGCGCAAGCAGGCTCGTATCTCAGGGAGAAGAGTGTCGACGCCGCAACGTATGTGCGCATCTACAAAGAGCAATGGGACGAGCTGATGGGTCCTCACGACGCATCGAACCGTCCACTCTTAGATTACAACCAGGGAAGCGTTGGGACAACGTGGACCATTTCGTTCAAGGAAATCGAGCGTCAGAGTCCTAGCGCTGCCAAACTACTGCGGCTGTGGGCCTTCCTCGACAACAAGCAGCTGTGGCATGGCCTGCTAGCAGTGACGGCAAATAGTAGAAGACCGCAAGACCGGTGGCCCCAATGGCTCAGTGAGATAGGCGGTAACGAGGTGCGATTCCTCGATGCAATCGGGCTACTGCTCCGGTACTCAATGATCGAAACTGAGCAAGGATCGAAAGACAGCTATTCGATTCACCCGGTAGTTCACCAATGGGCGTCGTACCTAGACGGGCAACGACAAGAAGACGAGTGGGCAAGGCTGGCCCTTGCCGTGGTGGGGCGGTCAGTGCCCGCGAGGGAAACGAAGGAGTATTGGGTGGTGCAGCGAAAACTGATTCCACACGCTGAAATGGTACGTAAATGGATACAAAAGGCAGCCAGGGGGTGGCATATCGGAGACCAGTTAGTGATAGACTCACTACATATGTTGGGAAGTCTCTACATGGACCAGAGCAAGCTTCTAGAAGCCGAGACGATGTATAAGCAAGCATTAGAAGGGAAGGAGAAGGCATTTGGACGGGATCACACATCGGCTCTCGATACAGTCAACAACTTGGGAAATCTCTATAAGAACCAGGGCAAGCTTCTAGAAGCCGAAGCGATGTACAAGCGAGCATTACAAGGGAACGAGAAGGCATTTGGACGGGATCACACATCGACTCTCGCCGCGGTCAACAACTTGGGACTTCTCTACGCGAACCAGAGCAAGCTTCTAGAAGCGGAGGCGATGTATAAGCGAGTGCTAGAAGGGAACGAGAAGGCATTTGGACAGGATCACACATCGATCCTTGATACAGTCAACAACTTGGGAAATCTCTACGCAGACCAGAGCAAGCTTCTAGAAGCCGAGGCGATGTATAAGCGAGCATTGGAAGGATACGAGAAGGCGCTTGGACAGGATCACACATCGATCCTCGATACAGTCAACAACTTGGGACTTCTCTACGCAGACCAGGGCAAGCTTCCAGAAGCCGAAGCGATGTATAAGCGAGCATTAGAAGGGTACGAGAAGGCATTTGGACGGGATCACATATCGACCCTCG
>NW_024574010.1:0-2755 GCF_900044065.1 Fusarium mangiferae
ATTTATAAGTTATTTTTATTATTAAATATTAATTTTATTTAATATATTTATTTTTTATATTTATTATATTTTAATTAATAGTCTTTTATTTTTTTTTAAGTTTTTATTATTTTTTAAATTCTTTTAACTTAATATTTTTTACTTTTTGCCTTTTTTTATATTATTTCTCTTAAATAGATTTTTACTTTTTAAGGTCTTTTATATATTTATAGTAATTTTTATTTTATATTTCTTTTTTATACTTTTTTATATTTCTTTTTAATAAATATATTATTTTTTTTATATTTAAATATATAATCTTTTAATTTAATTTTAATAATATTTAAATTTTTATTAAACTATTTATTATATTTACTTTATATAATTCTTAAAGTTTAAGTTTTTATAATTATTTCAGGTTTAAGCTATTATATTAATTTTAATATTTATTTATTATAATTAAGATTTTATAATTTTTTAAGCTATAAATATTAATAATTTTTTTATTTTTTTTCCTTATTATTAGCCTTATAAGGCCATTAAGCTATTWACTTTATATATAAAGGCTTAAATACTAAAGCCCTTATAGTAAGTCTATATCTTAAAGGTTAAAATTTTATAAAATATATTTACCTTAATAATATAATTACTGCCTTAATTAAATAGTATTAATACTGCCTTTTAGTAGTTATATTAGCCTTATTTCTTTAACCTACCTAAAAGATTCTTAATTAACCTTTAAAATATATTATATTAAGTTTATTATACTTTTATTAAATATACTTCTTAACTTAACTTTTTTTAATAATTATAATTATTAATATTAATTATAAATATTTATATAATTTCTATATAAAATAGCCTATAGCTATATACTTATATTTATTATATAATTAATTATAATTTTAATTTAATTATTAAATTTACTATAAAGGCAGTTAATAAAAAAGAATATAAAAAAATATATATAATAGTAACCATAATTAAAAAGAAATTTTTATTAAAAAGTTAATTTAGCCTTATTAAAATAGCTATTTTTAATTATAACTTAATTAAATTAATTTATTATATAGGCCCTTTTAATTTAATTAATTTAACTTAAGTTAATTATAAACTATTAGGCCTAAAAGACCTAAAAAGAGGCTTAAAAAAAGGTTATTTCCTTTAATTTATTAAATAGCCTTTTTTATTGCCTTTATAGGCTTAAATATAAATAGAGAGTGGCTTTTTAATATAGCTAAAAGGGTTATTATAGTAAAGAGGAAGTTACTTTTAAATTAATAAAAATAGTATATTTATACATAAAGTTAAATAAATATAAAATAATAATAAAGTTAAACTAAAGGTTTTATTAAAGTTAAAATTAAAAGAATTAAATTAACTTTATTACTTTATATAAGTTAGTTAATAAAAGTTAAATTAATTTAAAGTTAATAATAAATTTATTAATTAAATATATATATTTAAATATATAATTAATTAACCTTATACTTAAGAATAAATAAAGTAATATTAATAAAAAAGTAATAATTTAAATTAAAGATAAATATTAATATATTATATATTTTTTTCTTTTTTCTTTCCTTTATTATTACCTTAATAAGGCTATTAAGCTTTTAACTTCTTATTTTAAGGCTTAAATAATAAGGCCCCTATAATAGGCCTATATCTTTATAGTTAAAATTATATAAGGTTTATCTGCCTTAATAATATAATTACTGCCTTAATTAAGCAGTATTAATACTGCCTGTAGGTTTATCCTTTAGTAGCTATATTAGCCTTTTTCCTTTACCCTAACTAAAAGACAGGCTAAGTTTATTATACTTTTAAAGTATATTCCCTAACTTAACTTTCCCTCTATTAGTTATAGCTATTAATATAATACTATAAAATAGCTTATAGCTATATAATTAAGCTTACTATATAATTAACTATAACCTTAATATAGCTATTAGGCCTGCCTTATATAAAGCTAATAAAAAAGAATTAAAAGAAATTTATATAATAGTAGTTACTATTAAAAAAAACTTCTTATTAAGGTATTAATTTAACTTAATTAAAATAGCTATCTTTAATTATAATTTAATTAAGTTAATTTATTATATAGGCTATTTTACTTTAATTAATTTAAATTAAGTTAATAATAAGCTATTAAGTCTAAAAGACCTAAAGAGAGTCTTAAAGGAACGTTATTTCCTTAAATTAAATAAAGCTGCCTTTTTTACTGCCTTTATAGGCCTAAACTTAAATATATATAAAGAGTGGCTTTTTAATATAGCTAAAAGGGTTATTATAGTAAAGGGGGTGCTACTCTTAATATAAAGTATATTTATAAATAGAGTTTTAAAATAAAGGCAGGATAATAATAAAGTTAAACTAAAGGTTTTATTAAAGTTAAAATTAAAGAAATTAAATTAACTTTATTTATATAAGTTAATTAATAAAAGCCAAATTAACCTAAAGTTAATAATAAATCTATTAATTAATTATATATATTAAGGTATATAATTAATTAACCTTATATTTAAGCTATAAATAAAGTAATATTAATAAAGAAGTAGTAGTTTAAACTAGGGAAATAAGGTTAGTTTAATTTTATATATAATTATATATTATATTAATTAAATAGTATATATTTAATTAATATAAAGTAAATAGCTTTTAGTTAATTAAAAAAGAGTAAAGTATATATATATATATATAAAACTGTATTAAGTTATAATATTATAAAAGTAATATATTATTAATTAAACTTTATATAATATTACTTTATTTA
>NW_024573934.1:0-5136 GCF_900044065.1 Fusarium mangiferae
GCCTACCTACACTACCTTAGCCTACCTACACTACCTTAGCCTACCTACACTACCTTAGCCTACCTACACTACCTTAGCCTACCTACACTACCTTAACCTACCTACCGGCCTGGTCCGCCCGCATGTGGCTAACGTTCCACAATCCCTGAGACCACAAACGAAACCCCACTGATGCCCAACTCCATCGCCTCAGGCCGCCAGCAGCAACTCCTTTCCATCTCTCCACGTATGGGCTTCTTTATGACTCACGAGCCAAATCTGGCTACGTCTTGTTAATTATCAGCATTATTCATGAATTCCGAGTCTGTAATTGAACCATATTGACAGAAAGGACAAGAGCGTCTGTATTCCGAAATTACACAAGATCACCAGTGCATCAGTCGAATCGAACCAGAACCCTATGGTATGTTCAAAACATCTAACGAAGTCAAAATATATCTGATCGTTCTCAAGTCGTTCGACAAACAAACTCTCACCAAAGACGATGCATTTTTTGACGATGCTGGTTCTACTCCAACCACTGTTGACGGAGTAGGACAGATGGTCTTTTTCAAGGCTTGCTACATCAGGGTCTACAAGACTGAAGATACTACTACGGCTGTTAAGAAATATCCTACTAGTGACGGTGAAGGAAGGGTAGAAAGGGGAACCACCTTAGTATTCGAAGGCATTGGTGGCAAAGTGAAGAAGGGTTGAGTCGGGAGTAGCGAGGAGTAACGGAGCATGGACAACGGCGCAAACCGGTTGATATTACACAAACAATTTATCTTTGATTCGAATCCCCTCAACCAACCCCAGAGATAAATAGACGTGAGCCCTAGCATTGGCTTGCGCTGATACGACCATAGATACGCCGTCTGTGTAGGGACGGCTATGTTTTTCGTCGTCCTGGTATCTCGGGCTGGTTGTAATTGCGTGAGACACAACTAGCCCAAAATCGGTTCGGCGGCGCCGCTGAAAGCCTCGCAAGGTAAACTGTGGATAGGGCACAATTGTCGACCCATCGCGTGCAACCAGACATCGCAAGCCGTCTTTTGATTCGAGGCGCTTTTTGAACCATCTCTTGGCAAAATGTTGTACTTTATCCTCTAATATCTCAAGGACCATCTGGCAATCGTCTTTCCCTCCCGTTGGGGGAAACGCCATTGAGATTGCAGCGAGCAATGCGCCCTTAGGGATAGGATTTTGGGTCGTTCCGATCGCGTTCGAGAGATCTTTATGCAACAGCTTCTTGGCTGTATTCAAAGGCGGGTTGACAATGACCTGTTCGTAGCTCGTCAAGAAGCTATTGGGGGCGGGTATCGTTGGTCTTTCGATCATCACGCGGTCGGTGTTAAAGCTTGGTGTCGTGTGTGGCTGCGGTGCCTCTGAGATTTGTAGTTGATCGTGTGTAGAAGACTGACGTTGTCTTGCTGCAGGCGGCGACATCTTCTCATGCAATTTCTCGATCTTCTCTTTTTGCTCGTCGGAGAAGACTGCGACCACTTTCGTCGCTAACTGTCTCTGAATATGCACATCCGCGTGTTGAAGAATATCAATCAAGCGTCTGCAGTCCGTCTTGCCAGTGCAGCTAGCCGACTGTTCAGCAGCGCGCTTGATGCGAAAATAAGCAAACCAAGCGACAAAATCACCTGCTTCATAGAAGGCTTTGGCAATTACATCATGTTTATCGTCATGCTGAACAGACTCCCAGGATGCTCGAAATTCCTTAGCTACACGCTCGTACGGTTCCGTCTGTTGGAGGAAGGTCGTTACGCCAGGGAGCAAAGCTATCTCAGAAGCAGGCGGATGTGGAAGGCCGGGAGAGCCGGGATAATCGGCCTCCCAAGGTGGATCATTAGGCACCCTTTCATCCATGAAGGTAGGTTAAGGAGGAAGAGCAAAGGTTAAGAGAGCGACGACGTAGGCTAAGCAAGAGACTGAGGATTAATCTAAGTTGGTTAAGAATCCAGATGGGGCACGGAACACGCTTGCCTTGTGATGACGTGGCCTCGGCGCCCGTGGGCGGGGTAATCAAGGCTGCATAGAGACACGTGCGAGCTAACCTATCCCGGTTCAGGCGGCCTCTAACCACTCAATACAGTATGTGTCGACCGTTGGTTGCATCTGCATGCTGTTGCCCTTTGAACCATCATCTTGTTAAGTTGGGGAATGGCAAGCCAGTTAGAGATGACCGCATTACTCTCTTGTTGCTAATTTTGATGCCAGCTCCCTTTCCCCGCCCATAACAGATCGTGATTCGTGTTTGTGATATGGGCATCGGTACCCATATATGATTCGTGCCAGGATGCCACGGGATTCAGTTGAACCTTTGTACAGTGGGCTTCTACATACAGTTATCGCACTGTACCTTCATGGGTCATTCGATTAGGGTTAGACATTACGTGTTCTCGGTTTATTGGGGGCCAATCGTGTCAACAGAGAAAGTAGTATCGAATACAGAAGAGCGCGACAATTTTGGAAGAAAAGGGTTTATGGGTATCGAGATGGAAGGGGACACTATAAGCGAGGAGTTTCCTTGCATAGTCATTAAAGGAGTTTCCGATTACGCTGATAGCCACAAGAACGATATTTTTCATGGCCCTTCGTCAGCAACGGCTGGTGCTACGACGATGGCTCTGTTAGAATACTTAGACAGTCTTGTTCGTAAGGTTTTATTCACGCCTCAGATGGCCGACAGTAGCACATACAATTTATCAATGCTAAAGAATCAACCATACATTCCCCAAAGCGCTATTGGCTGAGGTGAGGCTGACTGATCGTGAGGAAAAGGGTCGATTTGTCTTGACACACGAAAATTTCGCGATCGCTTAATTGACTCCGGGCTGTTTATCGAGGTACGAGTTGTGCAATTTTTCATGAAGTCTTGGTTTAGAGTGGCTGATAAAAATTGGGAAAGACTTTATTAAATTTTGCCATGAACGAGAACAGACTGCTTTCACTATTGCAACGTTCCTGATTGCAGAGCGAAAATTACATGGCGTGCTCGTCTTGCTCTTGAAGAACCACTGGCAAAGTGTGAAGGATTGGGACAGGGTAGCAGGGATACGATGGGAATGCTACCCACAAATACTCAACAAGGAAGGTTAATTGTTGTGATAATGCCTGTATAAGTTCAAGAGCTGAAAGGAAGGCAGTGATGGATAGTGTGATTGAAGGCAAGATATTAGAGCAAAATAAATTCTTTATGGTAATATAAAATTGTTGTTTCCGAATTGCTGTTCCAAACACTTTATGCAGAGTCTGTGCCTGTGACGAAATTGCTGAGCTCAAGGGTAATCTGGTGAAGAGGTATGACGCCGTTAGTCCAGGTGGGATTGAATCATACCCCGCAACGCAGCTGGCTTAATCGGTGCTGCTTAGCGCTCGATAGGCGAGATGACCCGACGCGCTCGCGACGCGCTACGCCCCAAACGTTTTGAGGTAGTGACAGGGTCGCGTTCTCGCGAAACTCGTATCTATACACGGCTTCAGTAACAGCGACAGCCTGTGTGAAGGCGCAGTCAAATGTTGCGATGGTTGCAAAATCACATACATCATGTTTACCAATGAGGCAGGAAGCCAAGTGCGATTCTGCCACATCACAGCCTCTTTGGACGGCTGCCGTAGTGCTTGTCGAGTACTTGCTCGATGATCTTGGGTGCAGCTGAGACATGGCTGGAGTCCTCCCAGCAGGCTATCAAGGTTGCTGGTCTGATGAATATCCTCCCTTGCCTACGTCCGCGGAATCTGATTGGAAAAGAAGTCAAAACTTACAATTATTTCACGCGCTATCCCGGTTCATTTCCTTGAAGATAAGTGAGCAAGCATCTCGGCTGAAACACAGTTTTATCCCTTTGAACCAATAGAGGCCATCGATAGCATTCATGAGAATCAAGTGCCTAGCTCTAAAAGATTGTTATACAGGCGAAACTCTCTCCCAAGTAAACTCAATTTGGATAATCCGGGCGGAACCAAAACGAACACAAAAGGCAATTTTTCGTGAGGCGTGGGAATCTCGGAGGTCCAATTCAGAGCCTGTAGGGATATCCAAAGCATCTATAATCTTGATTCCATCTAGACTGGAGGCTCGATGAAAAGAGATCGAAAGAAGCCCAATTGCAGCCGTTGCAAACTCGATGCAGAGAGAAAGCCGATCAACCTGAACACTGAATGGCTTTTGACTCATACGCACATATCTATTCCACGGTAGATCTACCTCTGAGATTTTGATGAGAGGAGGTATAATCATGGGCCATGAATGGCATCTTGGCTGACTCTGAATGGTTGAGAAAGAATCGGTGCCCTCCGCTTCAAGCCTTGTCGCTTCATTCTTTATGGGCTGTTTAACTAAGCTCAAGTTGGAGTTACTTGACAAAGGTAGACATGCCTTGCTCTCAAGCGGGTAGGGGGTCCAACCCTGCCAATTTGTGTATCGTTGTTTGTCTCTAAACTTCTCAAGCATATCTTGTATGTCCTGCATCATGCTTTCGACCACTGATCGGAACGAATCTGCCTGTGTAGTGGTCATCCACTTAGCGTCAGGTATGGTCCATTTTTCGTAAAGGCGGCCATGAGTTTGTGATACCACATATCTACCGTGCTTGCGTATGAAGAGGTCACAAAGATAGCACGCCGACTTGCTACATCCAATTGCGCGCGGTGCCGGCCTATATGATTGCTTTTCCAAGAAAATAATCTGCTGAACCTCCGCATGCACGAAGCAGCGTTGTGAACATCCTGGCCGACTTATCGCTAACGGAGACTCCAGAGGAGTAATGTCGATGTGGCTGAATAGACGCTGATATTGGGGTTTCCTGGCAACCCTGGCTAGATCTCTGCACGTGAAGAAGTATCTTGCTAGTTTGTCAATTTGGCGGACTCCTGGACTTTTCGAAATTGATTCTGGAATCCCCAAGAATCTCAAATGTTCCTCGGCTGACTTCGTGGTCCCTAAGCGTGCTATATCTACACATTTACCGACAATTGTTTTGAGAGCGCCCGGCAGGGCGGCAGTATCCAACCTCTTCTCGGTAAGCTGCAGAGCTTCCAGTAAAGCGCTCAACTTTCCAACGACCTGCGCAATTTGGGGGCTTGGCTGTGAAATTCTTTGGATATCTTCTTTATATCTCTGTATTTGACTTCGCAAAGAAGGCT
>NW_024573934.1:6886-11883 GCF_900044065.1 Fusarium mangiferae
GGAGTCTATGGAACCACTTCGGCTGCGACCACAGCCTCGAGCCTGCTTGCTTCTCTGCCGTCCATTCGTGTTGGTCTTTTGGTTGGCATAGGCGGCGGCATCGCCCGGCCGGACGATGGCCGCGATATCCGGCTCGGTGACATCGTTGTGAGCCAGCCCGATGGGACCACAGGCGGCGTCTGCCAATACGACTTGATCAAGGCAAGGCCTGGCGATAGGCGCGAGCGCAAAGGCTTCCTCCGACGGCCTCCGACGGTCCTCCTCAATGCGCTTGCCAGTATCCAGGCCGATCACGAGCGGAAGGATTCCAAGGTTCCCTGCTTTCTTCAGCAGATGCTGGAGATGAACCCAAAGATGGGCAAAACATCCAAGAGAAATCCTGGCTATGCTCACCAGGGTTTTGAAAACGACCGCCTCTTCGAAGCTTCAAGTAGCCACGTCCCCGGGCCGGACTGTCGGGGCTGTGACGCGGCTTACGGGGTTCAACGCGATCCTCGAGACACCACCGACCCAGATATTCACTACGGGATCATCGCATCCGGCAATACGCTTGTCAAAGACGCCGCTGCACGCGATCGGATCGTTGCCGACGTCGGCGAAGATTGCATCTGCTTCGAGATGGAAGCAGCCGGCCTAATGAACCACTTTCCCTGTCTTGTGATCCGAGGGATCTGCGACTACGCCGACTATCACAAGAACGATCGATGGCAACGCTACGCCTCGGCCACCGCCGCTGCGTATGCCAAAGAGCTCCTGGCGTACGTGCCGGCTGCGGAGGTCCAGGAGACCAAGAGGGCACTGGAAGTGCTTCAGTTGGGTTAGTTCTTGCTTTGTTCACTAGGACTAGACTAGAAGATGCACAAGACCGAATAATATTGGAATACGCCCTAACTGCAAGTAGTTCAACAACAGATCGATGACGTGCAGCAGACGACAGTTGCAACGAAAGCTGCAACTGATTCCATCAGGTCTCACCTTCGTGCCGATAAGATCAAGCGCTGGCTCTGTCCCCCAGATCCGTCTACAAACGTCAACCACGCGATGAAGCTCCGCCATGAGGGGACAGGTGCGTGGCTCCTAGAAAACCCAGTCTTCCAGAAATGGCACTCAGGGGCGCGTCGACATTTATGGCTGAATGGGCTCGCGGGATGTGGAAAGACGGTTCTCAGCGCGACTGTGCTGGATCATCTCGCGAAAGGAGATGACCGTCTTATTCTTCGCTTCTTCTTTGACTTTAGCGATACGGCAAAACAGACCTTGGATGGCATGCTGCGATCCCTTGCTTTCCAACTTTACCAAAGCGGGGCTGGTGCAAGTCTTCTTGACGCCTCATTCCAAGCACACCAGGGTGGCCGCGATCAACCTATTACAAAGACACTCGAGGACCTCGTGTACAAGATGCTTGTAGTCCAGAAGAGAAGCTGTATTGTTCTGGACGCCTTAGATGAGTCAACAACAAGGGATGAACTTCTCCGTTGGATGAAGGACGTAGCGTCCTGGCCAAAGGTGGACGACGTCCAGCTGATTTGTACTAGTCGGCCTGAATCAGAGTGCATGCGCGAGATCCCCTCTTTGTTAGGTGTGGATAATTGCTTAGCACTCGACAAAAAGTCTGTCAACGCCGATATCCGATCGTACGTCGCAGCGCAGCTTTCGCAACGACGTGGTTTTCGGGACAAGCCCTTATCTCAGGATCTCCTTGAGGAGATCCAGAAGAAAGTTGGCGATGGGGCCGACGGGATGTGAGATATTACTGTTTCGATCGATATGCTGGTGATTTACTGACGCGTTGCCTAGGTTCAGGTGGGCGTTCTGTCAATTGGACACTCTAGCTCGATGTCGTCACGAGGCAGCCATTGAGGAAGCTCTCAGGTCTTTGCCGCGGGACTTGGAAGGCACGTACCGACGCATGATTCAATGCATACCAACAGAGCTCAAAACCGATGCGATACGGCTCCTACAATTCCTAGTGCACTCTAAGCGACCTCTTAGGCTGGCTGAGGCTAAAGAGGTAATAGCGACGCAGATCGAAAATGAACCGCGAGGGTTTGACATCAAGCGTCGACTATTTTGCGACACTGATGTTTTGGACTACTGCCCCGGCTTAGTGACGGTCGTTCACGCCACCTTTAAAGAGCTGCATCTTGCCCACTTTTCTGTCAAAGAATACCTTGTCAAGGCAGACCAGTTCAACATCACAGTTGCCAGCATGTCCATTACGAGAACGTGCTTAACCTATCTCACGGATATCAACAGTAGCCACAAAGAGATCGAGCAGGATTTTCCAATGGCAAGATATGCGGCGGAAGTCTGGACAGACTATGCTGCGTTGGCTCAGGCTTCAGAAGATATAGCTCGAGCAACGACCAGGTTCTTAGAAGAGGAAGCAACGTTTCAACGATGGGCTCGTTTGTATCAGCCTGATAGGAATTCGGATCGTAAACCAGGTCCTCCACGAGGTTCCAGACTCTACTACGCTTGCTTCGTTGGGCTCGTATCGCCTGTGCAAGACCTTATCAGCAAGGGAGCAGACGTTAACCTGCAGGGCGGCGACTTTGGCAACGCTCTCTGTGCCGCCGCAGAACAAGGCCATGAAGAGATTACCAGACTGCTCTTAGACAAGGGAGCAGACGTTAACGCACAGGGTGGCCGCTTAGGCAATGCCCTCTGTGCCGCCGCATTTGAAGGTCATGAAGAGATTACCAGACTGCTCTTGAACAAGGGAGCAGATGTTAACCTGCAGGGCGGCCCCTTTGATAATGCTCTCTGTGCCGCTGCAGAACGAGGCCATGAAGGAATTGTCAGACTGCTTTTAGACAGGGGAGCAGACATCAATGCGCAAGGCAGTCGTTTAAGCGACGCTCTTTATGCCGCCGCGTATCAAGGCTATGAAGAGATTACTAGACTGCTCTTAGACAAGGGAGTAGACGTCAACGCGTAGCCGCTCGGGCAACGCTCTCTGCCGTCGCAGTGGACGGCTATGAAGAGATTGCTAGGTTGCTCCAATGGAGATCTTGCCGTACGAAATCTTGGTGTTGATAAGGCTGGAACACTGAAAGTCTTTCACTTTGGCTCGAGTTCATTCTCGCATCGGAGAATGATGTGATAGCAGAACATTTTGCCTGGCAACATGTTTGCATTTCATTTTTTCAGGCATAGATACTTTTGCCGGCATTCGGTCGCATTTAGATGCTATCCGCACACGAGATGTATTGAAGGCTGGCCAATGGACTGTTGCAGAAAGCGCTGAGGTTATTGGAGATATTATCTAGAACGAATGGACCGGGAGGACTGGAGCAAGACCTTTCACAGATATACTCAACGAAGTTACCAAGAGATTTGACGCTATAGAACTATCTACAGACTCCGTGACTGAGAGTACAGATTATTACAAGCTTTATCTGCGCTGTCAAGACTGGTTACGTGGCAATCCGAGGAATCCTCTCTGGAAARATCTTGATGAGTACATTGTGGCATGCCGAGATGTAGGACATGAGAGAGAGTTGGATGAGTTTTGGTGAGGCACTGGARAATATGTGTCGGGGAGCCGCCAGTAGCGGTACACGAGATGGTGGCTGAGCATCCTTGGAGGTCTACCTCAACAGGTCGTGGCGAGAAGTCAAATTGAATAGCTGTTGCGACCTAGCCTGGTACTGTACAATACCTTGAAAACCCCATATTTGGATTGTACTTTCTCTCAAATTTACCTTGTCTCTCYTAGACGTCTCCGCTCTTTCTCCATGATATCCCAATGTTGCTTTACGGCGCTCTCTGTGCGGTTCAGTCTGGCTGCAATCACACGGTCCGACGGACGATGATGTATTTTTTGTAAGCATTTAAGATCCTGCAGGAGTTTATCTTCCCCAGGTTCCCACTTGCGGCGGCGTGTCCTTCTGAGTCGACCTTTTGGTTGTCTGGAATAAGTGCTTGAATCATCGTTACTGATGCTAGCGCTGCCTCCGTCGGTGGCCACCATTATAGTATCAGATGTAGAACTAGTGTGAACGTCTGAGCAATGTGGCTGGTCCACATCTAACTTGGCCAGAGTCTTCGAGATCAGCTCTTGCATGTCGAGTAGGAGCGTCGAAATAACTTCTTTATATAAAGACGAGGTAAGCTTTGGCCGCTTTGATGGTTGACAAGTATCCGAGACTGAAGGGTGGCAGTCATCAATCACACCACGTTCAGAGAGCGATCGCTTGGTTGATGATGTAACAGCGGGCTCTGCAACAGTCTCTGATGCGGTGCTTGTTGCGAGTGCAAGGTCGCGCAAATCCTGGCCGTGTGAGTTGTGAAGTTCGTTGCTTGTTACAGATGATAAAGGCTCTGCATCCATCCTGTTGTGAGGCTCCAAAACCGAGAAGTTCAACACTGATGGCGTAGCGCTGGACATAACGCCCGGCACACCCAGGCCAGCTATCCAGGTATAGGTGTCATGTTTGTTGTCAACAAATGCATCTACCAGTGATCAGCAACATTCTTAGTATTGAATCTGAATATACATACCTTGATTTCTGTGGTTTTCCATTTGACAAGCAGGCGATTTCACTGAAAGCATATTGATGCTTGAACCAGCTGATTGTGTGGTATTTGCATCTGGTGACCAGAGGCATACAAGTGGGCTGTCCTCTTCGTCACTTGCATTTTCAGAGATCGAGATGCATGAGTCATTGTCATTGTAGGTTTCTCGCTCATTGTTCAACTCGGAGTCCGAGGGTGTTTTGTCAACAGCTGCCTGAAGCTTTTGTTGTAGCTCCTTATCCTTGAATCTATCGTTTTGATGGTCAAAGCTCAAACTGGCGTCTCGTATCTCGATAGTAGAATCTGTGATAAGTTAGCATTGTTTATCCATATTTGGAAGACAAGTTATTCGGACCTAAATGAGACTGTAGGTTCTCCGAGCTAGGTGTGTAGGCGCTTGGAACAGTTGTGTCTCCGCGAGAACAGAATTCCAAGACTTCCTCGGAAGATGGATACTCGTAATAAGGATCTTGTGT
>NW_024573934.1:14708-272784 GCF_900044065.1 Fusarium mangiferae
AAAAAAAAAAAAAAAAACTATTATTAAATTATTATAAGGCTTTAATAAAAATATGTTTATATATTAAAGGGGCTTACTTTAATATAACTTCTTACTTAGCCTATAATATTAATAAGGCTAAATTTAATTTATTTAAATCTATACTTATATTAATTAAATTTAATAAAAATAATAATAAAGGTTAGCTAATAGTATTAAGTAAAAGTAATATATATATACTAAAAGTATTTAAAGAACTAACCTATAGAATTTAAATATAATAATAATTATAGAATTACTTATAAAAGTAAAAAGCAATACTAAAAAGGTATAGAAGTTTTTAGGTTGTAATTTATTTATAAGCAATAATAACAAGGCTAAATAATAGTGTTATTCTTTTAAACTAAAGGTATTAGCACAACCAATCCCAAATCTTCCCCCAGATCGTTGTTGGCTTCCTGTCTTCCCAGATAACGGCATCAATCGCAGCCTTATCGCGATGCAGATCAGCCTCAGCGGGTTGAACGGATTTCGTTTTCTTAAAGAACTTCCAAAAGAAAAAGAGAATGGCTATAAGCAGGATACCGATATAGGAAGTGACGAAGCTGCTGGCATTCCACGGAGTGAAGGTCCAAAAGCCATTAAAAATAATAATAACGCCAAAATAAAACATTGAGAAATAGGCCAGGTAGGGTTGGAAGGGTGCCTTGAAAACAAGTGATGATCTGTCTATGCCTTGGGCCTTTAGGGCACTGTTAAATCTGACATAAATAAGGCAGATAGCGAACCAGGTGAAGAGCGATGACAATGTAGCTAGGTTTTGAAACCACGTAAAGGCTATGCTGCTGCTAGCAGAGCATGAGAGATACGAAAGCAAGGAGATGGCCGTAACTAGTAAGACTGCTACCCATGGCGTACCACTAGTAGATAATTAGTATATACCTAAAGTTTAATAGCAGAGGTTAACTTACTTTTTATTGCATTTCTGGAAGATCTTGGGGGCCTGTCCGTTCTTGGATAAAGCAAAGAGATATCGACTTCCGTTAAAGGTCATGGCATTTGCAGCGGAGCTGGCAGAACTCAAGATAACCGCGTTGATGATAGATGGCAGGACCTTGATCCTGGCATGAGTAATGGCAATAACCCAGGGTGATGCTGCAGCACCTTTGGACCCATTTGCCTGAGCACTGAGTAGCTGCTTATCGTTCGATGGGACCAGCACACCAACGGCTAGAGCACCAAGAACATAGAAAAATAAGATTCTCCAAAAGACTCGGCGAACAGCCTTAGGGATGTTTCTTCGTGGGTTTTTGGCCTCGCCTCCAGCCACAGCAACGGTTTCAATACCACCAAAAGAGAATGCAGCATTTACGAGTGTCGAAAAGAAGCCGAGGAACCGCCCCAGGTCACCGGTCGCAACGTACTCTTTCATAGCTCCCGGATTCTTCCAGTAGCGGAATCCAAGACGGCCTTGCCCAGTTGCACCGACATCGAGAAGGAAAGCTAGCAAGATAAGACCAACGATCGCGATGACCTTGATTCCTGCAAAGTAGAATTCGACTTCTCCATAGACTGAAACGGCAAAAAGGTTGATGGAGGCCACCAAGATGATAAGGATCGTGATCCAGACTGCAACGTTGACACCTTGGGCCCCCTCCCAATACTGTATGACGACCGAGACGGCGGCAATCTCGGCGCATAGAGTTATGACGCAGTAATACCAACTCTGTGAGTTAACTAAGCCTTAGCCCAAGCACAAGGAAAGGATAAATTAGTGAGGAAATGAACTTACATTCCAACCAATGGCAAACCCCAGGGCAGGGTCTACCCAACGGTCTGCAAACTGAGGGATTGCTCCTGGTAGGGGAAGCCAGGTGCACATTTCACCCAAGCTTTGCATCTGTAGGAAAGCAACAGACGTCAGTCAATGATATTAAATGAATATACACAACTGCTGACATACCATGCAGAAAATGGCTGCACCTGAGATAGTATATCCCAGCAGAAGACTAAGCGGGCCAGCCTGAGTCAAGGCACGGCCAATTCCGAGGAAGAGACCGGTACCGATGGCACCGCCGAGGGCAATGAACTGAACATGTCTACTTTCGAGTCTGTATCGGTCAATAAGAGTCTCAAACATCACTTGGGACGAGATGAGCCATACTTTCTTTCCAGCTCATGGTACTCTGTGGAGGTACCATGTTCAAGGGCTGGTTGGGACTGGAAGGACTCCACCTTTTCCGTTGATTTATCCATAATAGAGATATTGAGGTGTTTCTTTCTTGGTTTGAGTGGTGGCATGTAGCTTAAGAATCTGGCGATATTGCCACTTTAAATACATAATTCACTGTAGCTTGTCACAGTAACCCTGGGAAGATAGGCTACCGGCGACAATACGTGCAGGAGTTGGTATACCTGGTACAATCGTCTATCACAAGATAGGGACGATAATAAACTTTCCGCGGAAAACTAAATATCCCCGCATTCTCGTTATCATAGTTCCGGGGTAAAGGCAAGTGTTATGGTCTAGAACACGCCACCTCACTTGAAGGCACAGCTTATCTCGGCTGGGGCTCCGACTAGCCGTTAGACAGAGTGATTACCGAAGACTGGAGCGATATGCTGAGCTTTCACGGTGCCGAGTGAATGATTTGTAAGATGAGCGTGCAAGTAAAATTGAAGTCATGCAATCGATTACAGGGATAAACAGATTTAGATGCAATTGCGGTGAAGTATGTCGTGTATGAGATATTAAATGTCTAAAATATTATTATTATTAGCTTACTTTGTTCTTAGGATTCTCTTGCCTATTATTATTTTTACACAATCCTTACGTTAAGGGATAAACAAACTACAAGTCTATGACTCAATAAGCGACTCTGCCACTAATAAACGATGGAAATTGTTGAAGTATTAAAAAAGCGAAATGGATATCTAATCATGTATTGTTGACATTAGTTGTTTATTTCCTTCGTCTAGGTCATCAGGCAGCCGCTGTCATCTGACCGCGCGACTCCAACACAATCCCAAAGGACTTGTCCAGAATATCCAAGCCTTTTTCAATCTCCTCAGCTGTGACAGTGACTGCAGGGGCCAGACGGAAAACACCTCCCATACCAGGCAAGTTGACAACATTACATGACAGACCCAGCTCCATCGCCTTGTCAGAGATAACTTGGCCCAAATCCGCACCTGGAGCCTTGGTCTTGGGGTCAGCGATGATTTCGATACCCTGCAAGAGCCCGCGGCCTCGGAGATCTCCAATGCACCAATACTTCTGCTGCAGCTTCTCAAGACCAGCGCGAAGTTGCTGGCCTCGCTCATTGGTCTTTTGGCAAATGTTATCGCGTTCGACAATTTCGAGAACCTTGTCACCAACAGCGGCTGTTAGAGGATCGTTGAGATGGGTGGTGAGCCAAAGGAAGCCAGCCTCCTTGCAGCCGCGCTCGATCTCAGCTGTAGTGCTGACGGAGGCCAGGGGAAGACCGCAGCCTAGCGTCTTGGATAACGCCAGGATGTCAGGCACAACACCTTCCTCGTGCTCGAAAGCAAACATCTTGCCGGTTCGACCAACTCCGGTCTGGGCCTCATCCATGATGATCAGCATGCCGCGCTTTCTGCACTCATCTTGCATACGCTTCAAGTAGCCCTTGGGAAGATCAAGGATACCGCCAGTAGAGAGGATGGGCTCCATAATGAAGGCTGCAAGAGAGCCGACGCTCTGACGGTCAATCAGAGACCAACCAAAGTCTAGCTCAGTCTCCCAGTCCCATGAGCCATCAGGCTTTCGGAAGGGAGAGCGGTAGCCGTATGGAGCAGGGAAGGCCAGTGATCCTGGCATGGAAGGGCCGCCGCGTTTGCGACCTGCAGAGTACGTAGCAGAGCCAGCACCCTGGGTCAAGCCGTGGTAACTAGCAGAGAAGGCAACAATCTCGAACTTGCCAGTATAGCACTTGGCAATCTTGATAGCAGCCTCGGTTGACTCAGAGCCAGTGTTGAGGAAGAATGACTTCTGCAGGGGGCTAGGTAGGAACTTGGCCAGTCTCTCGGCTAGGTTGACCACGGGCTGTGTGATCATGTTGCTGAGGAGATGGTCGAGCTCGGAGACATAGTGCTTGACTACCTCAACAATCTCTGGATGGGAATGACCCAGGAGAGAGCTCATCTGTCCCGAGGTAAAGTCGAGAATCTGCTTGCCATCTGCAGTGTAGAGGCGGGTTCCCAGGGCTTTGGAAATGACTACGGGAGAAAATGGAACTCCCGTGGTCATAACATAACTGTCCGCCTTGGACCAGAACTCTGTGTTTGATGATGCCATGGTGAAGAGAGGGTTGAGCGGGTGGGATGCAATTGGTGTAGAGTGATGGGTTGGTGTTGGTTGATGTTCTAAGATAAGAGCACGGGTGTAGAAGGTGTATATAAGCTGCGGAAGTCAATCTGCACAAGCAATAAAAATCAATATCTTCGTATAGAAATTCTTCGCCCCACTGAGCAAATTTCAGTATGGAGATGGCAATATCGGAGAAGTCTTTGCCAACCATAGCGGTGCGAAGTGTTGTGCGGCGAGATGCCGCGGGAAACTCGGCGCCGCGGGAAACGTTGTCATTTGCCGCTGCACGTAGCGTCCAGGTTTGTGCCGGTCACCCACTGCTCTGCGGAGGCAATGAGTCGGAAAAAAGCTCAGTATCTGAGTCAGTGTAGTTATCCTTGATAGGGAATTAAGTTTGTGACTTTTTGCTTAGCCCAAAAATGTCTTGAAAACAGACCAAGACGTGAGGCAAATCAATGAATGTATTCCATATTTGGAGACCTTGTAATATTTTTGGGCAACGTGATGGACGATGCGGAGATAGAGTCGGGTGGCTTTTAGTAATTGTTACTAATAGAATCAGGAACGAGATAATGGAAAGCGGCAACACTTGTTCTGAGGCGTCTCTTTCACGGCATCAGTTTCTCCGCGGTATATATCGAAGCACATTTCCCCTTGGAAAGCTTATCCCTTTTCCGTTGAAGATGGGGTCGCGTGCGTAGATAGTTTACCGCAATATGGGGTAAGTAAAGCTGTTAGGCAGGAACGATGTTTATAGTTAAGTATTATAGGAGATACGTGCATAGCAGGCTGATTTGGTTTTACTGGCTTGGATAATTATTACTGATCTTTGTCTTCATACCAAAACCATTATCATGTCTGACCAGCATTTCTTCAACAACCCTTCGCAATTGGTTGATTATGCACTTGAGTCTTGGGCTCTGATCAACCCATCACTTGAGGTCGACCACGTCAACAAGATTGTGTATCGACGGGAAATCAATGTAGATCAAGTCGCCGTTATTTCAGGCGGCGGCTCGGGCCATGAACCTGCATTTTCTGGCCTTGTTGGCCAAGGCTTCTTAACGGCTTCGGTGGCTGGCACCATCTTTGCGTCACCAGCGACTGATCAGATCCTTAATGGCATCATCAAGTGCAGCAAAACATCGAAGGGAGTTCTAGCTATCGTTATGAACTACACAGGAGACGTGCTCAACTTTGGTGTTGCTATAGAAAAGGCCCGCACTATGGACATTGAGGTCGACATGGTAGTCGTCGGAGACGATGTCGGTGTCAGCCGATCTAAAGGACGCAAAGTTGGCCGTCGAGGAATAGCAGGAACAGTTCTCGTTCAGAAGATCGCCTGCGCTCTTGCTGCCCAGGGAAGAAGCCTTCAAGACGTGGCGTCTACAGCTAGGTTGGCAGCAGCGAATATTGCTAGCATTGGAGTCAGTCTTGCTCACGTTCACGTCCCCGGACGATCCGATACTTCACGCAACCGCATCGAGCTCAATAAGGGGGAGGCTGAACTTGGAATGGGAATTCACAACGAAACGGGATCGAATTTTGAGAAAGCTGATGCTGCAGAACTAGTCAAAAAGATGCTGGAACAGCTACTTGACACTGACGACAAAGATCGAGCATTTCTCCAGGTGAACGCCCCGGTGGTACTGATGGTCAACAACCTGGGTGGTGTGAGTGTCCTTGAACTTGGCGCCATCACCGCTCTTGTGGGCAGACAATTGGCGTCTAGCTATAGCATCCGACCAATTCGCGTCCTTTCTGGCACGTATATGACGAGTCTCAATGGCATGGGTTTCTCAATCACGTTGCTAAACCTTGACACCATGAACAACCATCATCTATTGGAGCTACTCGAAGCACCAGCTGAGGCAGTTGGTTGGAGTGCTCTGATTAAGCCCGAATCGTGGTGTGCAGCTGATGCAACGGTTCTTAACAATTATGAGACTGGCGAAGATGAGTCCAAAATCAGAAAGAGGTCACAGATCGAGAACGCTGATGACGTGGGGACATATGACGCCGCCAAGGCTACAAACGCCCTTGCCAGCGGATTAAGGAGGCTTATTAAAGCGGAGCCAGAGATCACTCGTTACGACACTATTGTCGGCGACGGTGATTGTGGAATAGGTCTCAAGAGAGGTGCTGAAGGTGAATTGTTCTCTCTTTACATGGGTCCTGGTACTGATTGTTTTTGTAGCTGTTTTGCACCGCGTTCTGGACCAGCCTCTTGTTGGGAGCGCCGTGTCAGACTTGACTACTATTTTACCAATAATCGAGACTTCTATGGATGGAACTTCCGGAGCTCTCTATTCAATATTCCTCAACGCCCTTCTGCACGCCTTTCAGAGCAGAGGGCCAGGACCAGCAACACCTGAGGCTTGGGCCTTCATGCTTGAGCAGAGTAGCAGTGTTTTAGCTAGATATACACCAGCGCGTATTGGCGACCGTACTGTCATTGATGCTCTGGAGCCATTTATTCAAGAGCTCGTCAAAACTAACAGCTTGGTCCGAGCAGCAGAGGCTGCGAAGCATGGGGCAGAAACAACTGTAGGTATGAAAGCTAGCCTGGGACGGAGTGTATACATTGGTGGTTCTGGGTTCCAGCAGGTGCCGGATCCTGGGGCTTGGGGTTTGAGTGAATTTCTTGCTGGGCTTGCAGGCTTAGATATCAATTAGTTTAGTTTACTTATATAAATCTTTACTTTTAAACTTCAATATTTCTTATAATTATTTCAACTTTAGCTTAACAAACACCGCTAAGTTAAGATACGGGTTTAACTACATAGACTATCTAAATGCTTCTTAGAGCCACTGAAGTTAGTTGCCAAATCTAGTATGCGTAGAAGAGCCTCTCTTCATTGTTTGAAGCCCGAATCTTGCGATTCTCACGGATGAGCATCCATCTAAGCACCCAAGCCAGGACAGCCGAGGCAGCAGAAAAGGCGGCACTGCTGGACATGGCGACAGGGTACATGGGCTCATCTGAACTCGGCCAAAGATACTAGATGATGTCAGTCGTAATCAAACATCAAAGATTGATAAACCTACTGGGGTGTAGATGGGACCAAGTGTGGCAACGGTGTTTGCTAGAGCGAGAGAAATAGCCTTTTTCTCTCTGGTCTGACCGCATGTGCTCGCGACCCAACCGAGGATAACGCTGTTACAGGCATAGACGCCACTGGCAAAGACACACATTGCGAAATAGCGAGCGCCAGTGTTGTGAACCGTGCAAGCTAGTATGAAGCCAAAAACAGCCATCACTTTCGCAATGGTGATGTGCCAGGTTCTTTCGTTCATACGACCTGTTTTGCTGTCAGGTGGTGCTCGAGTCGATTCGTTGCGGGAAACGTACCAGAATTTGTGGCCCATGCAATACAGACAATACCAGACACGATATATGGGGGACAGGTCAGAGCCAGCGTAGTGTTGCGGTCGAAGCCGAGTGTTCCCACGATGGTAGGAAAGAAGTTCTTAAAGTTGCTAGCAGCCATGTGAAAGTGCTGCATGAAGACGAGGACCCAAAGTCGAGGATCCTTGCAGGCATCGACAAGTCCAGCAAAGGTCGTCGTATTGTTTCGGATCTGTACAGTATCGGCAGCGATGCGCTCATGGGCCAGGACCCTCTCTTCCTCCATGAGCCAACGCGTGTTGCTGGGCTCATCAGGCAGAACAAATGCTGAAGCGAGGGAGATAACAAAGGTGATGATTCCCTGAAGTATGAAGAGCCATCTCCATCCGGCGAGACCTGCAACACCGCTCATTTCAAAGACGCCAATCGCAATGAGTCCTGCAAATGCAGTTCCGCAGATGTTGGCTGTGAACAAGATAGAGATACGAGTTGCTATCTCTTTCTTGGTATAGAAGATCGAGAGGACGTAAAGCGCGCCGGGATAAAAAGGGGCTTCGGTAACGCCGAGAAAGAATCGCGTGAGGACAAGGCCTTTGAAATCATGGCAGATTGCAGTGAGAGTGCTCACGACGGCCCAGAGAGCCATGGCACCAGACATGTAGAGGGAAGGTCGGATTCGAGTCATGAGCATGTCTAAGTGGTCTATCAGTTGAAGCAGCAGCTGACGAATAGCACTCTACTTACTTGACGGGATTTGGCCAAGAATATATCCGACAAATAAGATCGAGACGCATGTCTGATACTCTGTAGAAGTCAAATTGAGCTCCTTCTCTAAGCCATCCAGGCGAGCAACGGTGATAGCGTTGCGATCAAGGTAATTGAACCAGTACATGATCCACAGAATCGGAAGAATGATCCAATCCAGCTTCTTCACAAGCTTGATCTCAGCTGGATCGATCTTTTTGTGTGTACCGGTCTCGTCAACCGCCGAGAAGATGTGGGTTTCATGCTTCTCGAGGTGATCAGAATGTCCCTTTTCTTCAACATCAAGGGCTTCAGCGTGATTCTTGTCTTGGGCATTGGACATGTTGCAAAGAGGTAGAGAAGATTGAACCGTGGTGTTTGATAATTTTCGCTGGAAACGGCGAATGGGCTGCCATTAATATAGATACTCGATCTTCTCCTGGATCGTGGCGGCGAGTTGTCTTGCTTGGATTACCAGTGCCCTAGTTACCCCAGATTACCCCGCGTTACGATGGCACTATTGTTTTGGTTGGGATGGCAGCTCTGTGAACAAGGTTCAGCCTTAGCGTCGTAGCAGCTACTTGGCCACTGCACACACTTTACTGGCTAGTCTGACTGGGGATCTTTGAAAATCAGGTCACCACTACTGCTCGCGTTGGCCTACACAGAAATTTCAGATGCCCAGACCTAGATGCCATCTTGAGAAAGTCTACTCTTTGACAGTAAATACCAACTGCAGCTTCATAGTCGCGGCATCATACGCACTATCGTCAAAACAAATGATTAAAAAAGCATTCGCGAATTGCAACATCGGTTGATCTTTTCCATTCGGCGGTCTTGGCCAGCCACAGTTTGCCGCCCCTCTATATCGGATACAGGCGGATGCCTCCGGACCGCCGTGGTAACCGGGGACTTATGATCTAGAACGTCGGTGGAGACTTATGCATGGTGAGCCAGACTCAATGTGAGATCACTAAATGTTGCAGCAAACCTACTGAGTGGTTCAATCAATAAACAGCCCTTGGGGGGCAAGAAAACAGCAAACCTTACTGTAGGGTGTTAAAATAAACTTAGCAAAAGTCATTCTAAACTTAGGCTATATTACCTCAAGTCTTTTTATCATTTAGGATCGAGGTCTTGTGTTTTCTTTCCTCCCCAAGCTAGTTCTGCTCTAGTGCACTAAGATAGTTAAAACACACTACTCGCTCTGGAGATGTTCATGTCTGAATATTGAGGCTAAGCAAAACCAGTCTCGCCCTGCACAAGCTCGGGCAAACTCCACAAGAAGTTTAAGGCGTCAACATCCAATCCTAGAGCAACTTGATCACTCCCTTCACCAAAAGGAGCTATGCTTGAGTCAAACGGAAGAGAGACCCACGTATCCCCCACATCATAGTTCATCATTGACCCATCATCTCCAAGTTGTTGAGAATCCAGACCAGACAAAAACGAGTTTGTACCATCCATGCCAGTTTCTACTTCACTCGCATTCCTCGGGATTGAAGCCCGCCCACTGTGATTACCAGATCCTAGACCTCTAGACTGTGTAAGATGGGCTCGAAACTGTGCAGTATGTTTCTCGATGAGATCCGCATATCTCAACGCAAAGTCCATGTCATCCGCAGGACACTGCTTGAGTGTTGATGTGCATTGATCTAAAGTGTACAAAGCGTCGTTCACATCCGTATGGGTGGAGCCAACGCTGAGAGCCTTGAGAAGAAACACAGATGAACTAATGACGCTAATCTTGACACGTGCCGGTGCAAAAGGAAGATGGTCTCTGAAACCACTCATTGTTGCGATACGAAGAACCTTTTTAGTGTCAGAGACAACCTCTTGGAGGAACTTGGCATCTTTAGGGGTTATGAATGCTGATAATGCTTCATCGGAGTTGGCGGTGGAGGCTGTGAAGCCAGCCGAGGAAGCTCGGGCTACTACAGCTTGGATGGAGATGGCACCTGTACAGGCTTTCGTATGATGGAATTCGACCAACAGGGTGTCTTTGAGCGGTGAAGCGATGTCTTGTGACTACGTTAGCAGAGCAATTGATCGAACGCCAGAGATTTATTACCTTGGCTCATGCTGTTAAATTTGTCCTGCCACTTTAACAGAGATAGGGAAAAGTGTTCAAGGAGATCTACATAGTGGTCTCCGAGCACTTGTGTTTGGAGATGGGCTGCTGAGTGAAAGAACATTGACGATGCTGTACGCGACAATTGGGTAAGCTCTAAACTCAGGTCCATATAAGACATCCAGGACTGGTCAATCGGTTCATCTGTTTCTTGCATGGATAGACGAGATGCAACCACAGAAATACTTTCTGGAAACACAGAAGGGTAGCCAAGTCTAGTCGCAGTCTGGGTCAGATAGTTGTAGAGGAGCTTCTGAGCTCGACGGCTGCGAGGTATTTCACCATGCACCGGATGGCCTGTCTGCCCTGAGAGTATCCCAAGTTCATAGCCGAGATTGTTAGCCATACCGAGGAGCATCCAGGACATTCTATTCGCCCGCTTGGCTGGTTCAAAGACATCTTCTCGCCAGCGAATAAGCGGAACTTCGTTGTTGATATGCTTGCGGTTGACTCGGTCGTACCCAGGCGTCACTAGTAGGCCATCCCAGCCATCCGTCTCGGGAGGGAGATGTAAAGCACGAGGGTGCCAATCGGATATCAGAATCAGACTCTCTATTGTGCCGATGGTTCTTGTCTGGGAGGTGGACGTTTTCTCCTGGCCCAGCACGATGCGTCGTATAAGGACTTCACAGTGACTCCAGAGACGCTGATGGACATAGTGGCTTCTAGATGTACCGCCTGCACCCGGCAGTGTGAAGAACCGGGACGAGATCATGAGTAGGGTGCAACATAGCATGGCTTCCCTGTAAACGAGGTGCTCATGAGATGCATGACTTCGAAATTGGTCAAGGACGACAGGAGACAGTGGGGCAAGCTTCTCAAAGAAGCTATTGTAGTTAGTGCGAGGATCAAGGGTACAGACATGGCAGTGAACTCACAGGTCGATGTAGGTGACAGCCTCTTGTGCCGTGAACCAACCCTGGCGAACGAAGCGGCATTTGTCCCACATGTCTAGACAAGCATCATCTGGTTCTGAAAGAACTGTAATGGTGAATCCAACTCCATTAGATCCACCAGATACGACCTTGGGGCTATCGGACTGAACGTTGCTCGCTGAAGGATGCCCTTGAGATGGCGCTGAGCCCGCGATGCTGTGCTGTCCTGCAGCGCTTGACAGGAAGTCCAGGGCATCATTAGTTCCAGTAACTATTGTCGACTGAACTCGGTTGTATAGTGGGTGATTAGTATTGTTTGGTGACGAAATGAAGCCAAGCTCCCTCGAAGGGGAGTGATTCGCTGCCTGAACGGATTGATCGGCGGGCGCAGCGTCCACGGCATTCACATTCCCACGGGTCCATTTTGGGGCATCGCGGTGCTTCGGGGCCCTGGGCCGGCGATCAAACCGACACTCGCGGTGCTCCCTGGCACATTTAGCGCAGGGAGGGTTGTCTTTAATGATGCATCTTGATTTGCGCGCTCGGCACGAGACGCATGCGACGTAGCTGCGCTTGAACTGTCGGGTACTGCTGGAATGATCCGGGCTCTCCATTGCGGATGAATGATTAGAGTGAGAATCATAAGCGGAGATATGCAACAAATTGCTGAATTGAGTTGGGGAAGATGATTGTTGATTGTCTGGGGTTGGGGGGTGGCTGACGAGGGGATGATCATTCCGGGGCCGGTAGTATCCGCGTCGGTCCGCGTACATCCGGCTGAACCCGTTAGTTCGCTGGCCGCCTTGAGACGCGACGCTGCTCGACGCATGAATGCTTACGTGCAGGCTTATGATCCCAATAGCCCATGTGGACTGGCCAGACCTAAATACATATTACAACTGCATACAGTAATGGTGAAGGCTGCCGAGTCGGCACCGATCATCGGCCCTCCTCACAGAAGTCATCATCGAAAGGAGAGGGGAAATTGTGTATAAAGCTTGAATGATAGTTTGATCAATAGAGCCGGAAGAACACCAGAGCAATAAAATATTTCCCAGTCGAAATTCTTAAACTTCACAATTCACGAGCAAGTAAAGTCGCCAACATGTCCAAGTCCATCGTCAACACCAAGCCCTACCCTTTCCACTTCGAGGCAAGCGAGTTTCCCACCATCAAGCCCAATGGAAAAGGAGTGACGGTAGATTACACCAACTGTCGGGGGTCAAGACCCTCCCTGCAAGCTTCCAAGCTTAGGGCCATGGTGCAAGAGGCGCATGAGGATCCCTCCAAGATTCTCGCCAATGTGTGCAGCTACGATGCCTTGAGCTCCCGCTTATGCGAGGAGGCTGGGTTCCCTGTTGTGTTTCTGGCTGGGTACCCTATGGCATCTGCCTTTGGACTCCCTGATACTGGGTATATTGCCTTTGGAGAGGTTGTCAATAAGATTCAAGAGGTTTCTAGGGAGGTCAATGTCCCTATTCTGGTAGATGGCGATACTGGTTATGGAAGCCCAATGAATGTTCGCCGAACGGTCCAAGGGTATGTTATGATCTGAGGCAAGGGTTGAAGATAGTTGGCAACTGACTCGATGAACAGATTTGCACAGGCTGGAGCTGCTGGGATCATGCTCGAGGACCAATCGTGGCCAAAGCGTACGTCAAGACGCGCAGGCAAGAAGAAACTCAAGCTAACCTCAAGTATACAGGCTGTGGCCACACTGCTGGCAAAAGCGTGGTGTCCAGAAGCGAAGCTTACGCTCGCTGGCAGGCCGCTGTCGACGCTAGGAATGAAGGCCTAGACATTTGGATCCTCGCCCGCACAGACAGTCTGATCCACGGATACGATGAGGCCCTCACAAGGGCACGCAAAGCCATCGAGATCGGAGTTGATGCTGTTTTTGTGGAAGCTCTTCCTGATCGCGAGTCAATGGAACGTCTTCGGAAGGATCTCGACTTTCCAGTAGTCGCTAACATCATTGAGGGTGGCAAAACCCAGAATCTCTCCGCAAAAGACCTTGCTGAGCTTGGCTACAGCATTGTCTGTTATCCTTGGACGCTTGTCGCTGCGAAGCTCAAGAGTATACGGGAGACACTGGAGAACATCAAGGATTCCATGACGGTTGGAAAGCCCCCCGTTGTTCTGTCGTATGACGAGGTTTGTGAGGGTGTTGGGTTTAATAAATACTACGAGACTGAGGAGAGGTATCAATATGAGGGCAGGGCTAATGGGGCCAATGGTCATCAGTGGCAGGATTAGACAGTCGGGTTGGGGACACTTTAGTCACGGATACATTAGAGGAAAACGATTTAATCAAAAAGACAGTATCAATTATACTCGTTAATCAAGCTTTTATCGTCTGACCAAATTTGTGCCGAGGACGCAGGATAATGACAATGTCGGACAGCAGTGCATCTCTAACTACCCTATTGCTGATGGCAATTTAGCTCGGCTTTCACGAACCCTGATGACTTATAGACTCCCCTTCGCTAACACAGAGGCTACATGTTTGCTAAATGTACATCGCCCCGCATCTTGGCCACTGCAAAGAGCATTTCTACCGATATCCAGTCATAAAGAACCAGCTCACATGATGTCAGCCGGGGCCTTTGTGGTGGAGCATGGGGAATGGCGCTAAGACCGGGTAAGGGCGGACCGCCAAGTTGCCATCAATTGAGGGGAATGGCGAAGGTCAGCATCACCACGAGCCGGCTTGTGTTGGAATGCTGTATCCTCGGTTGAAATTCCGATATCGGAAGCTACTTCTGCTCGTTGATATGTCCCTTGGGCTATTTAATTGCGAATCTTGTGATGTTGACTGATTTGTCCTACCAAGCAACTCTAAGCCATCAACATGCCTCTCATCGAGGATCAATTATCATTTAGAATAGCACTCCTACCAGGAGATGCGCACGGATCACAACTTGCATCATGCGTTGAACAAATCTTGCATGTGATCGAACACATTCGTCCAGATGTCGCATTCCAAATATCCAGACACGATTTTGGAGGCGTGGCGTTAGCAGCTGGCCACCAAAGCTCCCTGCCAACCTCCACTCTAGAAGCATGCCGCCAATCCGATGCTGCCGTCTTGTGCTCCTGCGGTGACCCCAGGTACGGCATACAGCCAGAAATGGGACTGCTGGCCCTTCGACAAGAACTCGGACTATTCGCCAATATCAGACCTGTCAAGTTTCCGTCTGAGTCGCTTGTACCACTCAGCTCTTATAAGCCAGAGGCAGTGGAGGGCCTTGATATCACTTTCTTTCGGGACTTGACGGGTGGTGCTTACTATGGAGAGAAAAAAGAAGCGGGAGAGGATGGTGAAGCATATGACACCACCAGCTACTCTTGTTTTGCCATTCAGAGGTTAGCAAGGCTAGCTGGTACATATGCCATGCAATTCAACCCCCCGAAACCGGTGCACTCTGTTGACAAAGCCAATGTCATGGCCACTTCTCGATTGTGGAGATCTGTCGTCACTAAAGTTTTCAACCATGAGTTCCCTCAGGTTCAGCTGGACCATGTTCTGGTTGACAATGCCTCGATGATACTATCATCAAATCCCCAAAGCCTGAACGGAATCATCCTAACCGAGAACATGTTTGGCGATATTCTGTCAGATCAGGCTAGTGGAATACTCAAGTCGCCAAATATTCTGGCTTCAGCGGCTGTGTCTACTATTCACGGTAAAGGCAAGGCACCTGGTGTCTTCGAGCCATTCAACCTCAAACCAAGAGAGGGTGAAGTGAGCCCACTTAGTATCGTCCAAGCCGTCGGGATTATGCTTGAGCTGTCACTGGGTTTGAAGGTTGAAGCCGCAGCATTGATAAAGGCTATCCGACGAACTCTTGATCCTATAGAACAAGTTGGATCTGACACGAGGACGTCTGACTTGGGCGGGACCGCATCACCACAAGAGTTCATGGAGACCCTCCTACACAACTTTGACTACTATTTGGAGGCTCTGAACTCGGCCGACGCTCCAGCTCTCCCGGTATCTACTTCCCCACCCTCATCACCCAGGCAGGCCACGTATGCCCGGCCTATGGGAGTCATTGAGAAGATCTTGACGCACGCTGGCATTGGTCTGAGTAGGACATACGTCGAGACAGGAGACATGATCTGCGTCAAGGTCGATTGGACGCTCACATCCGAGCTTCTCTGGGGCGGCATGGAAAAGACCTATGACCAAATGGGAAGACCTCGTCCATTCCGCAACGATCGTCTCTGGCTTGCAGTGGATCATACTGTTGACCCACGCACAAACCATCAACCTCGACAAAAAGGTCTGATCGCTAAAGCTGAGCGCTTCAGACGAGAGGCCAAGATCATTGACTTCCTTCCTGCAAATACGAGTATCATGCACACTGACTTTACTCGTGAGCGTGCCCAGCCTGGTCGTATTGTTGTTGGAAGTGACTCGCATACATGCTCAGCGGGTAGTATGGGTTCTTTCGCTGTTGGCTTTGGAGCAGCTGACGTTGTCATGCCGATGGTCACTGGTGAGACCTGGTTTCGTGTACCTGAAGTTTGCAGGATCAACTTCGTGGGGAAACTGCCTTTTGGTGTCGGTGGAAAGGATGTGATTCTTCATATACTCGGACTCTTTAAGCGCAACACCATTGCCTTTCAGCGAGCTGTAGAATATGGCGGTCCTGGTCTGAAGGAGCTATCCATGGATGCTCGATTCGCCATTGCCAACATGACAACCGAATTTGGGGGCATGGGCACTTGTTTCGAAGCCGATGAAGAGACCTCAGCATGGATCGCACGTCGAAAGCTCCCCGAGCATCGCGAAGGTGGTCTCTTCTTTCAGGCCGACCCGGACGCTCAATATGTCGATGTGAGAACTATTGATCTGTCAGAAGTCCGTCTCACGATGGCGCTGCATCCAAATCCGGATGATGTTGTTCCGATACATGAAAAGGCTGGTATGATGCTTGATGGATGCTTCATTGGTGCCTGTACTACGACTGAAGAGGACCTAATCGTCGGCGCTCTGGTGCTTGAGGCTGGGTTGTACGCAGGTATGCGACCATCTCGCCACGGGAAACGCCGCGTCACACCAGGAAGCCTCATCATAATTAAGAACCTTGATAAGCATGGTCTGCTGGACATTTACAGGCAAGCTAGCTTTGAGATCGGTGCGCCTGGTTGTTCCTACTGCGTTGGCATCAACGATGTTGATGTGGCTGGGGAAGGAGAAGTGTGGCTCTCTTCACAGAACCGCAACTTTAGGAACCGAATGGGCAAGGGAAGCTTTGGTAACATCACTTGTGCAGCTGCTGTGGCTGCCTCAAGCTTCGATATGGTTGTCACGGATCCCAAGTTCTTGCTTGATCAGCTGGACTGTGCAAAACTTGAGAGACTTGTCAGTGGAGGAAGATCCAATGGGCTCCAACCAGTGCTAAGGATTACCGAACCGAGACCCGAGATATCATCCAACTCTGTCCCCGTTCTCCTCAACAAGGGCGATTACGATGTTGGAGCTACTACTCTGAGGGTCATAAAATCAAAGGTGCAGCGCTTTGGTGAAAATGTTGATACGTAAGTTGAACGAGATCCCACTTCATATGGACTTGACTGACAATAACAGTGATGCAATCATCCCTGCTGAGTTCATGCCAGGAGTTGACAATGCTGATCTCGGAAGCCATTGTTTCCAGTACTTCCGCCCTGAGTTTAGGGACAAGACCAGGAATGGTTCAGCTGTTATGTAAGCTTCTGGCGACGCCATACTTTGACGGATGCTAATATGACAAAGTGTTGCCGAGAATGGGTTTGGCAGTGGATCTTCGCGGGAAGATGCAGTAAGAGCCCTACAGGGAGCAGGTGTTGAGGCAGTAATAGCGAAAGGTTTCGCATTCATCTGTACGTTGTTCCTGACGCGAAACCACGAAGATTGATGATTGATGTGACTAGATGAGAGAAATCAACTTAACATGGGACTGTTCAGCATAAAGATCCATGATCAACGGTTCTACGAGCTCGCGCTGGAAGACTCTATCATCACTATCAACAAAGATACCAAGACTATCCGAATCGAAGGCTCAGATGTGATCTTTCACTATATGCAGTCAGAAGTGGAGGAAGCTCTTGTTGAGTCTGGTGGTGTTCTTCCGTTATATAGCAAGCTTGGAAAAGGAGTATTTCGACATCTGACGGCACCTAAAGTCAAGGGAGGAAAGAGAGTTGGGCATGGCAACGTTACTGGTTCTGTAAAGAGCAGAGAAAGTTCAGATATATCATGGTAGATATTAAATGCAGTATTTGGCGTTCTCACGGTATTGGTGTATTCTCTCATGTACCTTTAATTGATTTTACTGCCATGACGTCCATTCTATGGACTGAGCTTCGGAAGTCACAATCGTGATTCGATCCCACCCAAACCAAGACCTATGGTCCATAAACCACTGCCAACCCCTTGATCCTCATACCGTAAAACTCTTGAACTTTCTCTTGGCCAACATGCGTGTCGTTTTGAAGGGGGACTACGGTCCTATTCTTTCCGGTTCACTAGGGCTATAGGCATTCGGTATCAATGCTGGATCAATTTCAACGACATTGAATGATTGCTCTTCGTCTTCATGCTTGCATGTAGCATCCGTGTACTCGTATACAACACCGTGGTAAGCAACAAGTGGGCCCTTTTGTGATGATACAAAGCCACGAAGCTTGGCGTCGGGCTCACGTTCAGCTGCGTATTGAGCGTATGTTTCCTTATGCTCCCAGTTTTGTATGCTTGTTCCGCCTCCTGAACTTGCTCGAATACGTCACCTCGAGCCTTTAGTTCGTCTCGGTAATCCTGGGCACAGTCGGCGTTACTAGCCTCAGGGACGTGGAATATTTCGAATCGAAAGAAATCACCATCCCTATCCCGACTATGTTTTGAGATTTGTTTCATGTCCAGATCATCTAGAGAGAAGTGCGGATTGACAAAATAGAGGCATATGCTTCCTAGTTGTATTAGGATGTTTCGTGGCAAGTTACTCCAGACCGTCTTCGCTGGCCGACTCGCGTGATCAACAAAATTGACGACATAGTGCTTGAGTGCAGAAGAGTTAAGTCTGACCATTATGTAGGTAGACAATACTTAGTTTCTGATGATTGTAAGGATTTGCTCGAATCAAGTTGGTGGAGATTAAAGAGAGAGCATTGCGATAGCTTGTGGCTAGGTCTAATCACGTGATGGGCTGGCAGATAGCGAAAAAGGGTCCAGGGGAAATGCTGAACCAATGTAATATAGTAATGGTCTACTTAGATATTCTCAGCATGGATTGCGTTGTGTTTCTCCTCATCATGTGCGTTCCGGATCCGTTCAGCCAATGCCACGGCATTTCTGGGCATATTCTTCTCGGTCTTGACAGGGTCCCAAATGCTCTTTGACTGGATAAAAATGTCATCAATCTCTTCCAAAGTTCGGCGCTTAGTTTCTGGATAAAAGAGCAGGATAACGATGAAGGTGAAAAGGGTGATACATGCATATACAATGTAGTATTTGTATCCGATGTTCTTTAAGGCGTGAGGGGAAACTTCAGCAACGAGGAAGTTGAATAGCCAGTTGGCGCAGGCACTAATGGCGGTAATCTGCGCACGGATGCTTAGGGGCGATATCTCGGCAGCATACATGAAAGGAAGAAGGAATAGGCCAACGGGGAAGAAGAACATAGCCACAAAGTAAAAGAATATCGCAGCTTCGCTTGCGGATTTGTTGGTCAGGTCAGACATAAGACCTGCTAGCGAAGTCTGTGCGACACACATGCCCAACGCACCAGCCATGAGCAGCTTTCGACGGCCAAACCTGTCAATGAGAACAAGGGCAATACCAGCAGCGATGAACTGCCAGACTTGCAAGCTGGCAGAGAAGATGCGAGACTCTGTTGGTGAGTAGTTGAGCTGTTGCTGGAAGATGGTTGTGGAATAAAAGGTGACGATGTTTATGCCAGACATCTGAGCTAGGATGGCGAGGCCGACGGCAAGAACAGCACGATGAAACTGGCGCTCTGGTCCCATGGTGAAGACGGATACTTTCTGGTTCTGCTCCTCGATATAGGCGTCGCGGATAAGGGAAAGCTCCTCACGGATGACCTCGGAGTCATCAGGGAGGTCCTCAAGAGCAGCCATGACGAGAATCGCTTCCTCGAATCGATCTTGTTTGATGAGCCAGCGAGGGGACTCGGGTAGGAACATGACGAATGAGGTGATGATGATGGCGAACAAGCCTTGGAATGCGATAGGGAAGCGAAAGTTGACTTGGTTGTCTTTGATGAAATAGAGACCAAATTCCATCCACGATGCGACTACGATTCCGCCGATGGCAAAGAAACCCTGCAGCAGAACACGCCTACCACGTTCTTTGGCACTGGAGCACTCGGACACCCACATGGGAATCGTAGCAGTCAATGCACCCACCCCAAGACCAGTGATGACTCTGGAAGCAATGAGCTGTCCAAGAGAGAACGAGCTGCTCTGTATCGCAACACCCATAATCACGATGCAGCCCGCAATGAAGATTGTACGACGGCGACCGAGAACGTCGCCGAGAAAGGCACAAGACAGGGCTCCGATCGCGCAGCCAACTTCATAAATAGCCACGGCCGTACCTGAAGGGAAACGACAAGGTCAGTCAGCAGCCATAGAAGAAAGGGTGTAAGGGAATAGTCATATCGTGCTCACCTTCGATGTTTGAGTTCTTGATTTGAGGAAACTGGTGCTTGAAGGTATCCAGGGTCAATAGACCGTTCATGACGGCTTGATCATAGCCTTGAAGAGCAAAGGCTGTCGCTGCTACTATACTCAGTAGGGTGCTGAGAGGCTTCCCCCGAAGGCCGAAATAAGACATGATAGCCTAGTTGAAGATAGCCTGGGATGATAATTTACTTGAAGATGAGAAGAAGACTGAGCGGGAATCAGTGATAAGAGCCAATTCCGTGGCGCTGCTTTTACTAAGGTAATGGAGTAAGACCTCCTTCATTTAGTTCCTGCTCATCGACTTTTCAGAGCACCTTGCACCGAGGCAAGAAATGAGCGCAGGGCGGCATTGGTATATAAGAGCATTACCATTACCCCAGGTCCACGGAGACCCCGCAATGGAATGGTAAAATCCGGAGAACTGAATCCAACACTCTCTACCCCACAGTTGACATTAATTGGAGATTGGCTATGGACCCCATTTGCCGTTATTGCCGTAGTGGTGAGTGCCGCGTGGTCCCGGTTAATACGGCAACAACCTTGACTTATAAATTCTCTGTATTCGCAGTGAGGATATATACTTATCCAAGTCCAAACTTAAATCGAATGTATACCCCAGATGAATGTCGACTCATGTCATTCAATTGGGTAAAGTGCTTATCTTGAACTTGCATCATTACGCGCACTATGCGGGGCCATCCTCTCCAAGAATCTAGTCATTCATTGCACTTGTCAAGCCGTGTAGCCGCTAGAATCGCCTTGCATCCTGCTTCTCCCACTATCAGAGTTACATTAAGATCGCATCGACTAATTCCCTTGTGTGCAGTACAACAATTCATCCACTTGTTCCACTGTTCCTCACCTTCGATTTCTTCATAGCACATCTCTCAACACCCATCATTTCTCCGCAGCTTCCGCGTTCTCACTCTGCATCAGGCGCTGCGTAGCAGTCTCAGTTGTATGGAATCTCCAAGCTTTGATCTTACGCTCAAAGAGTTCGTCAAGCTCGGCAGGTGATCGTCTAGAAAAAGTCAGTATATATCGAAGCTTGAAGGTATTTAACGTGACACTTACCGAGCCGTCTCAGGGACCAACAGCCACGTACCGATGACCCAAGGTAGACCAACGCCAGCGTAGAAGAAGCCAGTTTTGAGCTTCCAATCCCACTTGTTGGCATTCACCATGTACGGCGTGAGAACAGACATGATCAGACCAGTGACGGAGTTGGCAGACGCTGCGAAGCCAGACGTATATGGCCGTAGTCGTTGCGAGGATATTTCGCCGATGTAGCCCCAGCCCGCAGCCCCATTAGCCGAGATGCCAATGTCTAGAGAAGCACAGGTTAGCTCACTGTAATCGATGGTGATGTACCGTTAAAGACTCACTCCAGAAGCATGCAAACAAGACAAACACATAGGTGCTTGCACCACTTTGGGGGGCAACTCCTATGATACCAACAATCAAGCAAGAGATCCACATCAAGGAAGTAGCGCAGCAGGCCATGCGGCGTCGACCGAATTTATCGACTCCAAAGACTGCCAAGATAACGACGATTATCTGCAGAGACGTGGTGATGGCCTTGATCTGGAAGGGGTCGGCGAGGCCAGCCTGCTGGAAGAAGTATGTACCGAAGCTACCAAAGAGGGCAAGGCCCAGGAATTGCTGCGCGACAATGGTCCACATGGCGGTGATGGTACGGCGACCGTCAGTGCCTTTGAAGATAGCCAGCCAGCTTTCGTTTCGTTGCTCAGCAGCCAAAGCCTTTTCGTGTTCGACGTTCAGGGCGAGGAGTTCGTAGTGACGATCGACATCAAAGTTCTCAACTCCACGGTAGATAAACCTGATACTTTTCTTGGCCCTCTCTTCCTGCCCGACGGTAACACACCAAGAGGGAGACTCGGGAAGCAAGACGTAGATAACGGCCATGACTCCGATGTGTCCCCATTGGGTATACACAGGTGTAAGCCAGTTGAAGGGATCAGTCTTGTTCAGCCGCTGGAGAGCCACATGAGTGCAGAAGGAACCCAAAGTCCACCAGAAGCTGTAAAGCATTAACATGCCGCCACGGACTCTTGTCGGGCTCACTTCTGTAATATAGCCCAGAAGGGTAGCCTGGAGGCAACCTACGCCGGTGCCAGCAAGCATCTTGGCACCAAACCAGACCGGCCATGTTCGGGCAAGTGATTCAGCCAAGACACTGGTCATGAGGATGGTCCAGAGAGTATACATAGAAATCTTGCGACCGAACCGTGCGACAACAAAGGAGATTCCGATCTGACCGAGGACCTGGCCTACGTTCTGGCCAGCACTCCAAGTAGCGATGATATTGGATGCAAGGAACTTCTCTCCCTCTTCGTTGACTACTGTGGCAAACTGCTGGACAAAGCCTTTGTTGGCAATAATGCTTGCTTGCATACTAAATTTAAATTAGTCAGTGACATGGAAAGGTTGATATGATACATACGCAATTTGATAGCCATCAGCTCCAGCACTAAAGGCCGCGAGCAGACAGACGAGTGAGGCCATCTTGAAGGTCCGGACAGTCTCCCAGAAGGTCAAGTTCTCATAACCCGAAAGAGCCTGACCCTGTGCGACGGCCTCGGCGGCAAGGTCATCATGCTTGAGTGCAGTTTCGACGTGATCGTGAGAATCGACCCGGGTAGGATTGTCGATAGGCGTTTTAGAGTCGCTAGGGTGAGCCATGGTGATCTCGAGTAACTGCTGTGGTATCAAAGAGACAAGAGGATACAGAGCTGACTTGGTAAACGTACTTGAGGCCATCTCATATAGGAATCCATCTCTGTGTAGCTGAACTACATGCCCCGAGTTGGGTTCCTCGCTCCCCATGGGGTCAACGAGACTAACAAGCGAGAACCCGCGTATCCAACGTTTAGCGGACTCATACCCCGCAGTCCCGACGCCTGGGGTACATGACCATGGATTCTCATTGGTCAGTTTCCCTGAGGTGCATGCCCGACGAGTTTTCCGCCAGCGTTTTCCGACGCTTTGTGAAATCCATGTGTTCCCAGAATCTGACCATTTCGAGACTGTTGCGTTAAACCGATTGGTTAGACTTTTTGGAATTGAGTTGATGGCTCGGGAATAGAGGCTAGCTCAGGACATCACGCGATCTAACTTGACGACTGGGGACAAATCTGGACTGAATCGAATTCCGACAAGTTTTCCTCATGGGCTTCGGGGTAGCATATAGCGACGACCATGTCACTTGGAACGCAGCAAATGGTCTATTCGGTAAAGCTCAAGCAAGGTCTTGACTTCTGAACATGCTACCCCAAACCCGGGGATGTGGATCATGGGCTGTCGTGGCACCGCTCTTGACTTCAGCCGCAATTAACGTGGCAATTGTTGGTCACCTCGGTATCTGTTGGACGTTTCAGATGCGACTTTTGCCTTTTTACATTCTATGGACATAAAGCCAACGGAGCTCTCCAAACAACATTATTAGGGGTGAAATGATGAAATACATGAGCTTCAATTTATGCACCATCTTCAACTGAAGTAGGTTATGCCCAAATTCAAGGCATTTGTACTTCTACTCTGCTCTATCATAAAGGGGTCTATACGCATCGATGTTGATCCTGGTTCTGCCTCCTTCTCTGGAAAGTCTCACGTAGGTATGTTGCCGAGTTCTTGAGGGTGCGGGTCAGGCCGTTTTCAAAGTCAACATGAACAATGCCAAATTTCGGCTGATATCCGGCTGACCATTCTGAAAGCGTTTGTTAGTGGGTCTTGCGATCGACGTAGAGAAAGAGTAGCATACCAAAGTTATCCATGAGCGTCCAAACGTAGTAGCCCTTAACGGGAATGCCGTCGTCATATATAGCTCGCGAGATAGCATCCAGATATAAACCGAAATACCTCTGGCGAAACTGGTCGTCAATTGCTACCTTGATATCTTGTTCGCCAGGGCATGGGCATCCGTTTTCCGTGACGATGATAGGAAGATGGTATCGATTCCAGACCCAGTTCAACAACTTACGGAAGCCATTGGGTGCGACACGGAGCCATTGGAACTGGGATACGGGCCCTATTTCCTGTCCTGCTCCGTTGACTGCTCCCTCCTCGATATTGCCTGTCCAGTCGTCTTCGGAGGGAGGATCGGGGAGAGCGCGGGCGAACTTTGTCGAGTAATGGTTCATGCCATAGAAGGTATTAAGAGGAGCTGTCGCTCGAAGGAGGTTGCGCTCTTCAGTGCTGAAACAGGGGATTCTATCACCTAGGTAGTTTCGCATCGACACGGGATAATCTTGTCCGAGGAAAATGGGATCGCCAAACCACCCGACATAGAACTCAAGTCTTCGTTGCGCCGCATCAATATCGGCTTGGGTATCGGAGTATGGCTCGTAGAAATGGCTATTCAGTACGATAGAGATCTCTCCTTGTTGCGCAAGCTTAAACTCCTTCGCATAAAGCTGAACAGAAACAGCATGCGATATGATCAGCGTATGACCGACGCGCCATGGCTCATTCTTGGTGTCGAAACCGTCTTCTGCACGATGACCTGGGGCAAGTGTACCGTTGACGTGGCCAAAGATGGAGATGATGTATGGCTCGTTGAAGGTGATCCATTTCTTTACACGGTCACCAAAACGCTCAAAGCATAATCGCGCATAGTTGGAAAAATCGGCAGTAAACTCCTCAGTGTTGAGAAAAGCCTCGTAACGATCGTAAAGAGTCTGTGGTGCATCCCAATGATACAATGTCACCACAGGCTCAATCCCGTGCGCCAACAATCGGTCGATGAGATCGTTATAGAAAGCTATTCCCTTCTCATTGATAGGGTCGTTGCGGCCTCCAAGCGGAATGATACGTGTCCAGGATAGTGAGAAGCGATAAACGTCAACACCGCAAGCCTTCATAAGCTCAATATCCTCGGGGACTCTATTGTAGTGGTCGCACGCTACATCACCGGTTTCTCCGTTATTGGTTCGCGAGGGCTCGAGATGCGTGTAGGTATCCCAAATGGATTGGCCTTTGCCATCTTGGTTTGCACCCCCTTCGACTTGATATGCTGCAGTGGCGGTACCCCAGCGAAAGTCTTTTGGCAGTGGGAGCTCTTGAACAGTCAAATCGTCGGTTGTACCTGAACTGGTGACCAGGTCACCAGCCTGGAACATAGAAGCCTCTTTTGACATTGCAATTAGATGGTGGGAAAGAAGATGACGAACGTGTGAACAAGTGAACAAGAGTGACAATAACCAAGGCTGGTTTGGTTTGGCCTCAAGCAAAAAGCTTCAGTAGAATATCAGTGCTGTATCTTAAGTAAGCGTATTGGAATAACCCCCACTTGATAGACATATATTCGTCATGGCAATTATTGCCTTCGTGCTGCACGCCATAGGGTAAGTAGCGTTATCGTCGGAGAACCTGGCGGATTTTGAAATAGCAAGGTAGAGTCCCCACATCAAGTTGCTAGCGCACTATTTTCTCCAAGTTGCCGTCGGAAAACTCGTCGGATTATAATGGATACGGCCCGTCTCATGATACTGTGGGGTCAGAGTCCGGAATGAGATGAAAACGCACGGGAGCAACTCCTCACTTCTCAACCCACAGCAAATGACCCATTGAAGCAATCGAAATGAGACCGTTATCAGCCTGTGTAGCATGTCGGTACGTCTCACTGTCTCTTTGTTTCCAAATCTAATCTGACATCAAGCCCTCTAGTGATCGGCGGAAAAAGTGTGACCGGTCTCGACCAGGTCTAAGTTGCAATTTCTGCATCAAAAGAGGCCTCGACTGTGTTGGAGTCACGGACGACCCTGTCCCCGATACATTGGAAAAGCACTACGAGTCACTTGGAAGTAAGATAGATGATGGAAGAGCTCGTCGTGTCTCTTCACTGGTCGTTCCTGATGCAGCTCTGGCCGAGGGATTGGCAAGTCTCTACTTCCGATACATGCACATTACGTTTCACAACATATTCCATCGTGCAACATTCATAGCGCAGGTAAAGGACTCTTCTATCCCAAAGATTCTATTCTTTGGTGTTGCAGGTCTGTCGGCGCGATATTCGACGCATCCCGTATTTGCATCTATTACACCATGGGATAGAGGACGACCGTACCGGGATGAATGTAAGAGGTTGCTTGATCTGGAGGATACTTCATTGATAAGTATCCAAGCTTGTATGTTGCTCGCAGCAAACGCGTCAGTTGAGGGAGATTCTAGGACCGAGTCGGTGTATCAAGCAATAGCTTCACGCATGGCCATGCTGTTAGACCTACCAAACCTACCGACCGAGTCAGTTCTAGAGCAGGAGATTAACAGACGAGGTAACTTTGACTGACTCTGACCCGAACGTGAGGTGCTGTGCTTACTCTGTTACGCAGTATGGTGGTCACTCATTACAACTGAGACATGGTCAAGCGCAACTCAGTCTCTCCCTAGGTATATAAAACCACGAAACTCCGTCCCGTTGCCTATGGATGAGGGCCGATTTGCCTCATTGACCTACAACATGCCAGAGATACAACATGACTCGTCGCCTGGTTTATCCTCCATTTGCAACTTCGATCCACACTCTTTGGTCGCCCAGATGATCCGGCTCAATCTCTTACTCTACGACATCATTGTCTTTCTCAACTCCCGGGTAGTAGATACACAAGATGAACACTCAGTGAACAGAAGTTTTGATCATCAGCTTCGCCACAGTCTTGATGAGTGGGCTCACAACTTACCCCCAAGACTTCGCTATTCCGAGGAAAATGTGATCTACTGGGCTGATGAGGGCTTCGGTGCTATTTTTATCACACTACATATCAACTATAATCACGCTGGTCAGCTCTTATTCTATCAAAACCTTCAATCTGCTCAAGAACAGGATGCAGGCGAAGACAGTAGGCAAGGTTTTGCACAACGATGTAAACAGCACGCAACAAACTTGTGCGACCTCATTTATGAAGCAAAATGGCGACCAGATACTGTCGTTCTGTATCCACTTGCTGGCCATATTCTATGCTTGGCTTCGACGGTTCAGATCCATACACTTCTCTTCGGTATAGACGATGACGAGATCATGGCTGCGAAGACGCGGTTGGAGAGAAACTTTGAAATGATTTCATCGATGAACAACTACTGGCCTATGAACCATATGTCAATTAGCCGGCTGCAGCATTTCCACAACGCCTGTCTTCGAAGCAAAGACGATTCATTCCGTTTAGATGCTTGGATGCTTCAATTCTTGTTAGGGTTCACGCAGGACATTAAAGATAGGGATGCAATTTGGACATATGGGCATCGGGCGCTGGGCGAATTTGACCCCCTAAGGGATCTCTTGGATATATAATCCTATCACTATAGACGACTTATTGTCGAAGTAAAACACCTTCCTCTACTTAGCCTAGGTTCCAGCAGCAGGCTGCACGTACTCGATCCCATCGAGGATCGTTGTCAATGTTCCGTTCGTCTCCATGATATTCACCGAAACATCAATCTCAAGTTCAAACCCGTCCTCACTTGTGACCTTAGTACCGTCCACGACTCCAGTTTGCGTGATGTTGGAGAACCACTCCACTCGGTCTTTCCAGACATTGGGAAGTAACTTCCACTTAGAAACCTTCTCATACCCGTCAATGATGTAGCCTGTGTGATCGGAATAGTTACTATAGGAAGCTGAGATAGTTTGGATGACCCCAGTGTCGGGGTCTTCAATGAATTCAACCTCGGCAATGCCTGAAAGCTGACCCTCTAGTGTATAGTTACCGGCTGGGATCTCATACTGCTTTGGTGATGTACTACCAGCAGGAAACGGTTTCGCCCAAGGGATAAAATCGGGAGCTTTAAAGACAGGTGCTGGCTTGGAAGGCTTCAAAGAGGTACGACGGGCAAGCATGACTCGGTAGCTACGACCTCCTTGTGCAGTAGAAACTGGACACGGGAGGGGATTGGTACCGCCGCAAGAAGGTGAGACCACAAGAGCTTGCCAGAATGCAATCATTGTGCTGTCAGGAGACACAGCGGGGTCAGCTCTGCCATTCCAGTTGGGATCATTGACGCTCCCATCGCTTCCGTCGCCGTCCGCATTAACCTGCTGACCGAAATAGTTTCCACTATCTCCGTCATGACTGATGAGGATCGGCTGAAAGAATCTTCGTGGCCCGTTATTGCGTGTTGAAGAAGCGATGGCAACAACGAGGTAATCGATAATGGGAGGGATCCATCTCATACCAGACATGAACATCTGGCGACCTACAACACGTGTGTCCATAGCAACAATCCACTGATTATCGTGAGACATGGTAATTGGGTCAGTGTAATCGGGATGGCTAGTGAGGCGTCGGATAGCACCAGTGGTGAGATGGACGGCCATGACGTCGATGTTGTTGGCTTCCACGGGAGATCCGATGTACAGAATCTCATCGCCCGAGCCACTGAAGCCACGAAGCTCGCCGGAAGTAATTGCATCATGGTTGATAATTAATTTCTCGCCTTCGACGTACATGGGAGGTTTGCCATTCTTGTCGACGAGAATGTTCACATCAACCAAGTCGTATCGAGGAACAAGAGGCTCCCCAGCCTTTGGATCGGCATTAAACTTCAGTCTGCCAAAGTACGTATACTGGCCTCCAGTATTAGTGAAGGAGCTCCAGCCAATGTGCTCATCGTCGGGATGGAGGCGCATCTCTCGAGGAGAACCGCCTTTTCCATTCCCATCAGCGGTCACTGTCCAGTGAATTGGATAGATGTGAGTGTTGTTCGGAGTACAACCATCACTAGCCAAAGGATGTCCGCCACAGGAGATGATGTTATGACCCCACAGCGCCTTATCACCGCTTCGAAAGACATGAGGATAGTCTCTCTGGGGATCGAGCCAAGGAGCATTCTTTGACGGGACACCACAAGTGATACACTTCCATGGATCACCGTTAGGGAAGTTGGTACCATCAGTGGTGATAAGGATCAAATGCTCGCCGTCATATATGCTCGCAGGGTCTGGAGCTGCAGGGGCACCGATGAAGACCACATTGGCCACGATGTGCTTCCCATCAGGCGTGAAGTCTCCTGACTGGAAATCCTGCTCTCCTCCGGTATCTACTCCGATACAGCCAGTACCTCGGGGGTTGATTTTGGCGGTACAAGCACCCGTAGCATTGATTGAAACGACAGGAGGCAAAGGGAGCTCGACAACCTCGATGGACTCCGGGTTGAGGGGTTCCGGAAAATGAGGCGAGTACTGTCCTGAAACAGTAGGTGCCAACAGAGTGGCACCCAATGCGATGAGGGAGATTGGGCAGATCGGCATGTTTTGTTGGTGTGGATTGCGACCAATGTGAGTCAAAGTAATGTTTGATTGACTTGTGATGACCGCAAAAAGTGGTTCTGAGTCACTGACTTTATAGTCGCTGGCTTGGCTCGAAGGTTGAGCAATTCTGTGTCCTCGGATAATACATGGTGTACGAGTATTCTTCATGTGCACCTACGGTGGGCGACCATATACTTCAACATTGAGAGGAAGTGTCGGGGTAGTCTAACCTAAGCAGAACCTGGGGTACATCTCAGGTCCCAACAGTGCGATGCTTCCCCAGATTTTCCTCATCCCCGTGGGGAATATAATACATGGGGGGCATTGTGGTGTTGACAGAGCCATGCTGAGAGTTAAGTCAAGCTGACAACAACAACAAATATTCCACGTCGGAAATGCTGTCGGAATATCTGAAAAGGTAGACAGGTCCGTGAGCTAATGTTAGCGAACATGGTGTGCGGAGTAGGATGAGGAGATCCGCGTTTAGAAGCGAAGCCGCGTACCAATCGAGCCCCCATTGGCCAGTGTACTGGACTCAAGGTAGAAATAGCGGGTACAGCGATTTCCCGCGTGATTGCGGTGACTCTAGTCTACGTGGAGTTTTACGATGGGTTTTCCGACGATATTGGATAATGGGTGCCGATTGACGTGAACAAGGTATCTGCTCATCCACGAATTCGTTTTTCGGGATAAATTACAGCGAAACGAATTGTACTTGCCGGCTTCATCTCCGGAGGACACCAATTTGTTTGAAGAATTTCACAGACTGTTCAGGATGTTGTCAGTAACTGATGTTCGCTTCGAGCATTACCACGCTCCCAATACTCTTGGGGTTCAAGAGTCCACGCCACGAATCTCTTGGAAGATCGCACAACACGACACTCGAAGTGCACAAAATGGATACGAGATCGAGTTGACCAAGTACGGTCCTAGCCAAGAGGCCCACGATGTATTGACTGCAAGTCGACAATCCCAAAAAAATATCCTGATTCCATGGCCATTTAGAGAGCCTCTTCAGTCCCGTGAGCATGTATCGATTCGTGTTCGGGTTTGGGAGACACAGGAGGAAAAGAGTCCCTGGAGTAAGCCTGCCCATCTTGAAGTAGGGCTATTGCGTCGGTCAGATTGGACCTGCGAACGCATCGCCGCCCCATGGGCTTCAGAAACGACAGAAGCTAGCCCTGAAGATTTGTTCCGCAGGCAATTTTCTCTTCGCAACCCGCCTGTCAAAGCACGACTCTATATCACCGCGCAAGGAGTTTATGAAGCTGAGATCAATGGGCAACGCGTCGGTGACTATTTCCTCGCTCCAGGATGGACATCTTATTATGGACGACTCCAGTACCAGAGTTATGATGTTCTTTCGCACCTAGTCAACGGTGCGAATTGTATTGGAATCAGAGTTGCAGAGGGATGGTTTTGTGGCCGTATTGGGTTTGAAGGCGGACACAGAAACATTTGGGGTCCTCATACTGCTCTTCTTGCGCAGTTGGAAGTCACTTACGAAGATGGTCAAACATGCAGAATAGAGAGCGATGGTTCGTGGAAGGTTATACAAGGCCCAACTCGCTTGGCGGAGATATATGATGGAGAGAAATATGACATGACAATGGAGGTGCCAAATTGGTCATCGGTGATGGATCAAGAAAGACCGAGAGGATGGACAGATGCACAAACGCTGATATTCCCACCTGTATCAACACAGCTCGTTGCAGGCTTTGCAGAACCAGGGCGTCGGATCGAAACCATATCTCCTGTCAAAGAGATCACGACACCAAGTGGGAAAAGGGTCCTTGACTTTGGTCAGAATCTCGTTGGATATCTACGTTTATCAGGCATCAGAGGATCGGATGGAAACAAGATTACCCTCCAACATGCCGAAGTCATGGAGAACGAAGAGCTTTGTATTCGACCTTTGAGAATATGCCAAGCGAAGGACGAGATTACCCTCAAAGATTCACCGACGCCGCTATGCTGGGAGCCACGTTTCACTTTCCATGGATTTCGGTACGCTCAGATTGACAACTGGCCCGGTTGCTTTGATTTGTCCTGTATCGAAGCTGTTGTGTGTCACACTGACATGAAATCCGCTGGTCACTTCTCTTGCTCAGACCCACTGCTAAATCAGCTATATCGGAATGTCGTCTGGGGTATGAGAGGCAACTTCCTTTCGGTGCCGACTGATTGTCCTCAGAGAGATGAACGACTCGGCTGGACTGGAGATCTGTCTCTCTTTGGCCCTACGGGGTGCCTTATTTATAACTGCTTTGGCATATTGAAGAACTGGCTAATCGATCTTGAATTTGATCAGGATGTTCTTGATGGCGTTCCTCCAATGGTAAGTCCTAATGCTACTCTCCCAGATCCGGTCTGGTGTAGAAGAGTACCATGCGCCATTTGGCATGATGTCACGATCATAGCACCCTGGACCCTTTATCAAGAGAGCGGAGATGAGAGTATCCTAGCTCAGCAATATGATAGCATGATGAAGTGGATGAAGGTTCTCCCTCGACAGACTTCAGGACTATGGGATCCAAAACCCTTTCAACTCGGCGTAAGTTCTGAATAATGGCTTCTAAGTTTTATAGTGCTGATAATTGAGACAGGACTGGCTTGACCCAGCAGCGCCACCAGATCAGCCATGGAAAGGGGCAACCGACGCAAAGATGGTGTCAAACATATTTTTAATACAAAGTCTAGATCTCATGAGCAAAGTATGTGGCGTCTTGGGGCGCAAGGACGAACAGCAGAGATTCAAAGAGGACTACCACGCAACACGAATCGAATTCCAGCAAGAATATGTCACACCACGAGGGCGCATCACCTCAGATTCCCAAGCTGCGTATGCACTGGCTATTTGTCTTGACCTCCTTGACCCAGCACAACGAGTACGAGCCGGAGATCGGCTTGTGGAACTCGTACGCAAGAACGAATTCAAAGTCGGCACAGGATTTGCCGCCACGCCATTTCTTTGTGAAGCCCTTGCATCTACTGGCCACATCCAAGTTGCGTATGCGATGCTGCTCGAGAAAGGCTGTCCATCTTGGCTATACCCAGTAACTATGGGTGCAACTACAGTCTGGGAGAGGTGGGACAGCATGTTGCCTGACGGTTCTATCAACCCGGGAGAAATGACCTCATTTAACCACTATGCCTTTGGCGCTATAGCCAAGTTCATGTATGAGAGAGTCGCCGGGCTTCAGAGGCTTGAGCCTGGATGGAGAAGAGTTCGTATTTCCCCAGCTATCGGCGCTACCTTTTCTCGAGCTGCTGCGTCGCATGTTTCCCCTCAAGGTACGATCTGTTTTGAGTGGAAAACGAGGGTCATTGATGGAGACACCGAGGAGTTTACTATCGAAACTACGGTTCCGCCAAACACTGTCGCTGAGATTATACTTCCTGGCTTGGAAAAAGAAGAGGTAAAGGAGGTTGGTTGTGGTGAGTGGACTTTTAGATCGCACTTTAAAAGAGATTATGAGTGGCCTGTTCCACCGCTACCACCAAAGTCATAAGGAAGTATCTCAAAAGTTATAGCTTGACTTGTCTATAGTACTTCAAAGGGTTGTATTAAGCGAGAGTCTGTGTCTATAAAGCTTAGCACACTCCCGCAGTTTTGGCGCCTGAAGTAGGTAGGTAGTTAGGGCCACTAATCAGATGGTGTCCGCAAGCCTCATAGGCCTCATGCTAGATGATGTTTTGGAAAGTTATGCAACGGCTTGTCAGAATCGTATTTGTCCGGAACCTGACCTTTTTAAGAGTTTCGCATCGCCTGGATTAGCTCGATGTTTTTGAACTGGCCCTGGAGCTCACGAATAGAGCTTTGTCAGCAAGCTTACTTAGCTGAACCACGATGTCTCTTTTAGCCTTAGTGCTGACAGACACTTACACATGATGACTGTTGATGACATTATGTCAAATTGCGAAGTTGAGTGTTTTCTGAATTTCAAGGGCCCATCTTCTGACAAGAAAACGGCGACACTATTGCAAATATATACACAGATGAAATTCACTGCCTAGGGAGAATGCTATCGTCAATTGAGTCGCTATATCCCAAGGCCTTCACTGGCCGCTTGCCACGAAATGACTTGGTTGTAAGGAAGGCCAGGGTTGCATGGTTCAAGGCAGCGGGTAGCAACTTTCTCTACCTGCAACTACTGTTCCTTGGACTCTTTTGCTATATACTGGGCTCCCTCTACCAGCAGTCGAACCATACGCATAATCTTCGAATCGTCTTTGTTGACTACGATGGGGGTGCAATCGGTCAGGCTGTGAGGGGTGCATACTCAGTTCTTCAAGGAAAAGACTATCCCTCCCTAATTGAAAAGCCAGCTTCCGACTTCCCCACCAAAAACGATCTCCTAGAAGCGGTTTGCAAGACAAGGTACTGGGGAGCTTTCTTTATCAACAAAGGATCTTCAGACCAGCTCCAACAGGCATTGGAAGGGGACGCCACAGCCCCGGGATATAACAACTCGGATGTAATGAGCTATGTATGGAACGAGGCTGTATATGCGCCCATTGTAGATGCCGCAATCTCGACAAATCTTCGTCTACTATCCGAAGTGGCCAGGGTGCAATACAGTATGGGGAACGGGACAGGCAACATTCAGTCTGTGTCCGGCAAGACCGCCCTGGGTGTCCTGGCCGAACCATGGAAGCTCCAATCAATAAACATTCAGCCCACTTCTCAAGGATCAAGAGCGATTTACAACACCGTGGTCATTATTTTGATCATGATTGAAGAATTTTGCTATCTTGGTACGATCAACGGCCTCTACGCGCAATTCAAACTCTATACCCGCGTCAAGGCGCACCGCATTATTGTGGTCCGGCTTATACTATCTCTCATTTACACGTTCATTGGGTCGCTTTGTGTTGTAGGTGCTATCTGGGCTTTCAAGGCGGGTTGGGATGTAAACGGCAATCAGTTTGCCTTGTCATGGGCTACCATATGGCTTTTTGCCCATGTCAACTTTCTGACGCTGGACGTTTTTACCATTTGGCTACCGCCTCCATTTATCCCCATGGCCCTCGTCTCATGGATCATATTGAACGTCACCTCCTTGTTACTGCCATTCGATCTGAACCCGGCATTCTACAAAGTTGGCTATGTTTTCCCGGCTCATGAGGTTTATCAGGTGCTTGCTCACATCTGGTCGAGGGGTTGCAATCCACAGCTTCGATACGCTTTGCCAATCTTGTTTGGGTGGGAGGTAGCCGCATTCTTATTGAGTGCTCTCGGAGTCTACCGCAGGAGCCACTTTGCTATGATTGGAGAAGAGCAACAGGACAAGGATTTTAAGGAAAGGATTGATGCCGCTGTGGCATTTGAGATGGCAAAGATAAGGCAAGCAGCAGACTTGCATGAAGAGGCCACCGAAGAAAAGACGTTATCGGCGCATGAGGGGATGCAATCTGACTTACATGGCTCCCAGCAGGCCGCCGAGCAGGATACCGTTCGAGAGGAGCTCGCTGAGGTTCTGGAGTCAGTTAAAACAAGACAGGAACGTGAAAAGGACATGGAAGGTCTCAGGAATGTTTGCAGCTTTGGACCAACATTCGAATTGCCGTTCAAATATAAGAATGGAAGTGAAGGAGCGAGATGGTAAGCCATTGAGCCCATTCTCAGAGACACAATATGGTGGCTCTGTTATACATATAGCAAAAGCGACCATTTAACGAGAGAAAATCTATAGACGCTAAGTAGATATTACTAATCAGAAAGGTAAAGCAAGCTGTGCAAGACATATCAAAGAAACTGACTAGCCAGTAGTATGTGTTATGGCTTACTTAGTATTAGAAAAGCTGGCAGGGGAGTCTTTCTAAAGATTTCTGAATATTCTATACACCCTGCCAAGCTATTTCATCTTCCCAAGGTCCTTTTTAGTCCTGAACGCTCTTAGAACCAAAAGCGCCGCTAAAGTTCTGGAACCGAACCCCGTCCATGTACGTCTTCGCCATATCATCCATCCACGGCTTTGTCTTATCCTTAAGAGAACAATCATGCTTGAGTGGACCACCGAACCCCACAGCGAGATGCCAGACAGGGGTTTCGAGCCCCGATACAAACCTTCTAAGTTCCATGACGCTGCGGATTGTTGATGACAGGTCGTTGGGCTTCAGGATCTCAAGTCCGGCTTCACGCATCTGCTTCATAAGTGATCCCAGAAGCATTGATGCACACTCCCGCTTGCAGTCATCGTTAGTGACCAAGAGTGACTCCTGAAGACCATAGAGATTATTTAGGACTTCATTAATGAGCTTCACACGCTGAGCTTCCACCTTTTCTACAATCTAGTTAGTAGCCTCACTATGCATAGACAACTTAAGAGAGAAACATACCAATGATAGTACTTGGCAATGGCAGGTCTGTGTATATAGGGATCTTCCTTTGCTGAAGCGTCGCAGCTACCATGCTATTAAACAGCTTTCCCTTCTGGAAAGCCCAAGCAATAAACATCCAGTTCATAGTCGCTTCATCTTCATATGGCGGCTTATCTTCCCCAAATGCCGTAATCCACCGCTCTGCAAAGACTTCCACAATCTCTTCGCACCGATAATAGTCGCACAGCATCGCAATCTCAACGAGAATATCAAGTTCGACCTCCTTTGGGAGACATCGATGATGCCCGTGGATAATATCCAGAAGAATTACCAGCGCTTCTGCATTCCATTCAAAAGCCTTAACCTCAAAGAGATTATCTTTGTTACGAATACCTTCGCTAAAAGGGCCATCGAGCATTGCTTTGAAGACAGGAGATGACAGTATGAGGTGTGCTGAGGAGACCCGGAAGCGGATTTCGGCAAAGCGATCATTCTCGTCAGAGGCTTTCAGCGCTTTCAGGTCATCAGTGTTGTGTACCGAAGAGGACCGATCGGAATACACGTCAAGAACAATTGGTTGATCTTCCGTGGGCTGGCCATCTTCAGTTTTGTTATTATCCAATTTTACAACTTCATCCTCGATTGCCGTCTCATTTGCCGTATCCTCGTTGTTGGCCTCTTTGGAGTCATTGCGCTTCCGAAAGTTGGGACGACGGAGGATCAGTTCGGTATCGCCTTTAGGCGAGAAGGTCAAAATGGAAGTTTTCATATTATAAGAGAGAGAGGAAATTGAAAAGAAACCTCTAAAGAGGGCGGCATAAGAGAGAAGTACTGAACCTCAGCTGTACACTCGAAAACCATTAAGCGCTTGTCACACGAAATCCTTGCCAGCTGAAATGCAGGAGCCGGCCGATCACTACGTCTCGGCGACACCACCAATTAAACCACGTCTTAAGCGCTGACCATTTTTTTCCAACCTTGCTAACCCCATCCTTGGCCTAGTTGAGCAATGATTCCTTAGCTTGCTTATTGAATACTGTCTGAATTGATTGAGTAGTGCGGGAGACAACAGGGCAAGCCAGACTTATCTATCGTGGTACTATAACACAAGATATCATTGGCCTGGCCAAAGTTCATTACATGGCTAATGCTATAGATTGCTGGCTTTCCTCCCTCGAAGCCACTAACTTACATCCCCAGTAATGTTAGCTACTATAGACCTCATTGCAGCTGTCGCATATGTCGGGCCTCCGTTACTGACCCGTGTCGTAAGTAGTCCAATCGATATTCAGCCAACTTTGCATCACCATCACCCTATTCGACGGGACAGTTCAAGTTAAATAAATAGTCAAGCACAGCGAACCTACCGTAGTGCTGAGTGCGCTATGGCATCCAGTCATTCCCTTGGATAAGTAGATGGTCGTGAAAATATAATTCAGATTACTATATGTTTATAGTGTTAGGCTGATGCTCAAGGCAATTACAGACCAAGAAGGCCATGAGTTAAAAGATTCTGCTTCTCTATTTCATCCTTCCGCTGCAGCAGCTCTGTGACGTCCCAATTGGTCCAAAGAAACCTGCCCTTCAGACAATCAGCCTCTTTCGAAGTAGCCAGCCAGACACAATACGACGCTGGGAGCCCTAAGAGTGTTAGCCCAAGAACTCGAAATCCGGGAATGATTAACTTACGAATGTTGTCCACTGTGGCAATATCACCAGACTTCTTCTGCATCTCTGTGGCAATGGCCCCGGGGTTGATGCTGAAAACGCGGAGATGAGGGTTTTCCAACTGGACAGATTCTATCACCTTCGCGAATGCGAGCTTTGATGAAGAATACGCAGAGTAACCCGGGATGGGGGGTAAATGCCCTGCTCCAGATCCGACATTGATAATCGTGTCATCGGGCTTGCTTTGCTTCAGGAACTGCTGGGTTACAACTAGGCCTCCTTTGACATTGATCTCAAACGTCTTCCAGTAGTCATCGAGATCAGAGTCCAACAGCGAGCGATGGGCATCTAGATATCCTGCGTTCTGGATGAGGATATCGATGTGGCCGAATGCTGCAATAGCCTGCTGAAAGGCAGATGCAACAGCTGCTCTATCAGTGATATCGGCTTCGGCATGATGAACTGGTACTGGAGTGCCCGTAGAGACACTTTTAATCTCTTCTACAGCACTGAGTAACTCTGTACCAGTCCTTCCAATGATAAATATGCCCTTAGCTCCAGCGACGGCGAAGGACCTTGCGATTTCACGACCAATTCCTCGACCGCCGCCTGTAACAAAGACGACTTTTCCCTCACAGGATAGTTCGGGGTCTGTTTCAGAGATTGCGTCGTAGGTGTCATGGTGATATGTTGGAACAAATTCTAGCCTGAAAGTAGCCATGGCTATAATGATATTGAATGTTGGAGATGTATCTTGTGTGTTTTTCGAGATGAGATGTAGAAATTCGTGACAGGAGATCGGCAACGGAAGCAGCAGTTCATATTTATACTTAGAGAGCAATATTTTTGAACCAACTAGGTCCATTAATTGGAAATTACTGATTTCTAACATAATTGCCAGCAGAAACATGAGAGTGCTTACCTTATGCCTCTGCGGAGCTTACTTCCGTCATTTTTACTTCCGCCTCACAAGATCAAGATCAATTATTTAATTGGCGGGTGGGAATGGAAGTGGAGCCTGCAGTGTACCCACAGATAAACCAGTGGAAGCCAAAAATAAGCGAGACCAATTAGAGAGTCCTAAAGTGCGGAAGTAGAGATCCCCACACAACAACTTCCCCTCATCATTGTAAGCAGTGAGTTCAATTAGAAGACAGCGACTTCTTCTGATTTCCATGCCACCTCCTTATCGCCAAGCATGCGCTGCATGCATCAAGTCCAAAAGACGATGTGACATGGCAGTTCCCAAATGTTACCGTTGTCGTGTCCGATCACTTGAATGCCTTTATCCACGTCCCTCGACACGACGAACCTTGGCGCGAAGTTCAAAAGCTCTTCCTCAAGAAATCGCAGGAGCCGCAGTGGACGAATCTCAAACAGAGTCACAAAGTGCGAGTATTGCATCTGATGTAACTTTCGATGCTGATAACCTCGCCTTGCCGCCTTTCCCAGACTACGACTTGGATTGGCAGGAAGCAATGACAAATCTCAATGACTTCTTGGTGCCTGACTTATTGAATCCGCACGACACGGCTGAGAAGAGTGTTTTGGCAGGCGAAAAGTACCAACGTCGTATTGTATACACCATTGAGCGGTTCAAGTCATACCCCAAGCAGTTGGTTCTTCACGGTCAGGTGCCTTTCATTCATAGAAGAGTTGTCGAAAAATATCTCTCCCCGCCAATTACAAGAATATTTGCCATTTGTGCGCTTTATGAGAGAAAGTGTGAGACGAATCAGCAGCTGATTTACAGTACTATTCAGCAATATGCTGATGAGTTGATTGACCTTACACAACTGGCCGACTCTGACGTCGATTTATTATCTTCGGTTCAGGCATTTATTCTACTACAGATAATTCGCTTACTGGATGGAGACATTCGGCAAAGAGCAAATGCTGAGAATGTGGAGACCTTCTTTGTCAGCAGCATTCGGCGCCTACAACAGCGTATGAAAAGTGTTGAAGACTCGGCACAAATTATGAGCAGTCAATTGATGACGCCAGGTTCTGATGCTTGGGAAGGCTGGTGTCTCGCTGAGAGCCTGAGACGCACTGTTATAATAGGATACAGCCTGCATGGGTTGTATTCATTCCTGAGGAACGGCTGGGACGATGCTCACCATGAATTTCCGGTGCTATCGTTTTTTGGTCAAAAGGCTCTTTGGTCCGCCACTTCGAGGTTTGAGTGGGAATCTGCTGTTGCTAAATGTCAATCATTGCCTATACGCTTCGCTCATTGGGAAACGGATATGGCCATGGCGAAACCAGAAGAAATGGACGAACTTGGGGTTATTATGATGGCGCTTACCACTGGAATAGACGATTGTTGTCGTTGGGTTGGGGACAGGCTACTTGACAAATTTGGTCTCAAGCCTTAAACCTTTATCTTCGGTAATCCAAAGAGAAGTTTTAACCTTATTGCGGTTTGATCAGCCTCAGGTCTTATGTTTTTGACAATTCACTCAAAGCTCGGAAGAATCTCGGCATCGTTTACTAGGTGACTGAGCAACCGGAGCCAATGTTGGGCTCTTTCAAATCTAACATAAGTGAAGTTCCTCATAATCCAATTTACTAGAGAGCCCCTAATTCATGGCATATTGATCCTTGGCTTAATGTTTACTTCAAGGAAGCAAAACTTACCCTATAAGAACCGCATAGATTATTAGTGGGGTTGCTATTTATAGCGCTTCTCATACCAGAAATTTAACCAATTACATCACCGACCATCACAATTCGCGTAGGAGCCATCGGACTAACTATTAACCGAATGGCCGGTCCCCTTTTCCAAGCAGCATCATTTAACATCAGCATCTATCCAACAATGCATCATCAATATTGGACCAGCCATGCTATCCGCGATAGCTCAAATATTTCGCATAAGTTGGGTGTCACTCTTTGGCCTCTTTGGTAGTTTTTTGGAATCGACTCCTGTAGCTTCCATATTTCTCGACTACTCAAATATTAGCAAACCAAAATCAAAACAACGATACCAAGAATGAGATCCACACCCCAGAACTGACTAAATCGGATACGGACACGAGCGCCCCCAATCTAAGCAACCAATGTGAGGGGTTCTTAGGAGTTGCTATTATAATTAAAGTACTTCTTTAATTTAAAGCGCAAGCCCTGATAATCAGATAACCTTATTTACTAATATTCTCTTTGTGATCATGGTCAAGCTTGTCAGATTTAACAACCTCGTCTCCAAATGCCCCAGCAATCTCTTCCAGGGTCAATTGATTTGTTTCAGGTAGCCAAACCCAGTATACAACAGCGGCAGCCAGGTTAAGAGCGATGAAGACAAAGTAGAACTTCCAAGCAATAGCCTCAAATGCGTATGGGGTGATCTGGGAAAGCCAAATATTTGTCACAGACATGGAAAAGACAGCGAAGGCATTGCCATTCCCGCGGAGATGCTGTGGGAAGATCTCAGCGACAACGACCCACACGGTGCTGTTGAAGAAGATCGCATAGCAGGCCGAGTAGAGGAAAATGAACGCGACACCAGCTGCGGCTCCAGCGAGATGGCTACCATCGCCGTAGAATCGGGACATGATGGTGAGGAGAACCAGGAAAGTTGTTAGAACAAGAGAACCAAGCCCTAAGTTCCACGAAGTTAGATTTCCTGAGTGCAGAAAGTGGAGAGACCTTAATTAAGGAGCGCTTACACATTGTTCGCTTACGTGGCCACTTGTCAGATACAAACGCCATGTTAATGACCTGACCGATGACTCCCATTAAGCCATAACAGCCGCTTATAAGGAGAACCGTTCTTCCTTCGAATCCAAGGCCAGCATAGAACAGAGATTGGTAGTTTTGAATCACGCCTCCTATATATATAATGAGACTGATAATCCCGTTGACACAAGCAGGGTCTCAACATACCACCAGAGAGTTTAGTCATGTTGAGGATGAAACAGGCAAGCAAGAGTCGCTTGGCGTAGCGGAGAGTGAAGAGTTCAACCCAGCTTGCACTTGTCCGTTGGGCTTGTTCCAGCGCAAGCTGCTCTCCGATCTCCAACATTTCACGTTGAATGAACTCCTGTCCTTTCTTGGCGTGGAGCATCGTAATGACTCTTTGTGCATCTTCGTGGCGCTCCTTTGCAATAACTTCGGAGTTAGTTAGTAATGAGGCCATGCGTCTGGTAGGTTGATTATCTGAACACTTACGCCACCGAGGGGAGTCGGGAAGAAAGACAGTAAGAACAAGGAGGAGAGCAGCCGGAGGAATCTGCATAGCTAGAGGGACTCTCCACTGCACATCGCCCTTAGCATACGAGCCAGCATAGCCGATCCAGTTCGCAACGAGATAGCCGATGCCAGTGAGCAGACCTTTGAGTGCCACCAAGTAAGCTCGGTTCTCCGGGGGCGCGAGCTCGGCAATATAAACGGGTACAATGGTCAGTAAGAATCCAGTGGCAAGCCCGGCAATAATACGACCCGCAATCATCATTCCAACATTAACTGAAGCAGTTTGGATCGCAGTGCCGATAATGGCACAAAGAGTGGCAATCATAACAAGAATCTTGCGACCCCATCTGTCCATCATGGCACCAGAAGTCAGAGAGCCGATGCAGTTGCCGGCATAATAAGTTGAGACGATGGCACCAGTAAGTTGGGGCCTGGCATCGAGAGAGCCGTACATGTATGTTTTGAAAGAGTCATGGGCGATGGTTGTCGCGACGATGCCTGTGTCAACACCATAGACAAGCCTAAATAGTGGAACGTGAGACATTAGCCGGCTGAACCTAGAGCAAGGACTGGTGGGATGGTCAAACGTACCCGCCGATCGCAATAACCAGGGAAGAGTATGTCGTAATGTCCATGCCTAACATCTTGACCTTTCAATAATGTCGATTGTTGCTTAAGGGGGCGAATGGTATTCCTTGTCAAGTTGTTCTGTCTGTTGACGCCGACGGGTTTAAGCACCAGGAGCCTGGATATTTGTGGAACATGGGGTTGCTGATCCGGGGAAGAACGATGTCTTTTATGCCTACCGTATCCTTAGACTGTGGGGAAGTTAGATCAAGTCTTTTGTCCTGTATGACCCCGGATTTAGGGCGGGGTCGGATGTACATGCAGCGATGTCGCTTAGAAAGCTACGAGGTTGGCGTGGTGTAGAAGGCTGCATCTGTGAGTCGGCGGAACATAGCCGAAACGTCGGAGGAACATCACCGCGATGCTTGGGCCCCGAGAGAAACTGTCTATCATTACATTTCAGCAAACAAAATACAGGAGAGGTTCATATGCTGTATAATATCACAAAGCGGTCTTCGCGGCATAGGTTTGGGTGACTTGGCAAGTTGAGTTTGGCACAAAACCTCGATACATAGACAAAGGGCTAAGACAGACCAACAAAACCAAACTTTAACTACAAAATGAACAAATAATTAAAAAAAGAGAAGCTATCTTAAGCTTTTACCTGTTTCCTCCATATAGCCAAAACATCCTTACACAAAGCAAGTAAAGGAGTATTTAAAGACATGACCTTTAAAACAGACACCTCTACACCAACTTGCTGCATAAACCATTCTCTGACCCTGACAGCCACAAGTGAATCAATACCAATACTAGCAACAGGGACATTGGTGTCAAGCTCCTCTGGCTTCATATGCAACATTCCACACAATGCCGATGTAAAGCCACCAAGGAGGAGGTCGAGGCAAGCATCTGGATCAGCAACAGATGAAGCAAGCTGGATTTTGAGAGATGCACTGCTGCCTTCTTTGGCAGTTTCATCATTGCTGTCGTCCTCGGACTGGAGGTAATGCCATAATCGCGGTTGTTCTCGCCATGTGTAGGTCCGGATATCACCACGAATACCTGTAATGAGATCATGTCGGTCGCCCGCAATAACCTCAGCCAACATATCGTGTAGATCGGTCTCACTGACAGGAGACATAAGCCAATACAATGAGTCTTCAAGCATCTTGCGCTTCTCATGTCGCTGAACATAGCCCAGTCCACTGACACCTCCGATGTGGACAACACAGCCGGGGTAACCACGTTGTCGCATGTTGCTAGCTGTGCCTTGCATAAACCAATTCGATGAGCCATATGCAGTCTGGCCCCCGTTTCCAGCAACCGCAACTGCAGAAGAGAAGAAGACAACGAAGTCTAGCTGCTCTGGTGCGACTTCTCTGTCGAGGAGCGCAACAAGGTTCTGCGTTCCTCTGACCTTGGGGCCCATGACAGCTGAAAAGTCTGACCATGGCTGGTCTGCAAATAGTTGATCTCGCATAAGCATCGCGCCGTTCATTATACCGCCAACAGGGGGCATCGATGTATGAATCTCGGCCCACGCAGCTGATAGTGAGCCCTCGTCGCAGATATCAATAGCCATGAAGCGTAAAGTAGCACCATGAGTTGCGGCAACATGATCCACCACCGGTTGAAGAACAACAGGGTTTCGAGATGCCAGCACAACATGGCGAGCTCCGCTATCAAACATCCACAATGCAATTGATATACCGAAATCACCGGCGAGGCCAAGCAGAAGATATGTCTTCTTACTGGAGAAAATACCATCGTGATCTGGCGGAAGGAGCTTGGCCGTGATGGTTGTTGTTGTCGTTCTGTCGAGGACGCTTGTTGGCAAAATGGATGATGGGGACTTCTTGGAGATATGTTCAACGGGGATAACGGCTCCTTCTGCTAAATTCTCAGAAACAAGAGTGCCACTGCTGAGATGCCACTTCACAAGGTCAACGAACATGGGCTTGCTGAGCCCGTTGAAGACGACACCATCGAAACTATTCAATGATAGAACTGGCAGCTCAATGCGGATACTGGGCCAGATGCTGCGAACCAAGCCGACCAAGTTGTGATCCTGCTGCGAATCTTCCAAGCAAACGAATGCCGCAATGTCTTTCGGCTTTACCAGAACAAGGTCACGCTCGGTAGCGAAAGGATGGAGGAAGTTGGTGTTCCCCGTGACTATCTCACGATCAGATGTTGTGTTGAACAACTGGATATCATCACGTCGTGAGGCCGCAAGATCCAGTCCTTTTTGCAGCCACGAAGGTGCGCCATGAATCCAAACATGACCCGAAAGGCTACGAAGAGTAGCCTCGGCAATTGCCGATGTTATCAGGAATTGAAGCTGATGAGGGTACCCGATACCTCCATTGCCATTCTCGTACTGCCAAAGAATCTCAAGCGAGTCCTCGTCTGAGAGGGTGAGTGATGATTCGCCTGCAACATTCCTGGAGATACAGAGCTGCCTTATATTCTCTTCACCTTGGAAACGGAAGCCGTGCACAGAAGATGCTAGCACCTCCAGATCACTGGCTGGAGTATGTCCATACGGCCGCTCAATCGCAAGTATCCCACGCTCATCGAGCGCTGCGAAAGGATTCGTCGCAGAAGTTTCCACGTACACGTCTTTGTATCTCGTATCAGCGAGCTCGTTGAGGCCGTCAACTGGCCAGATTCTCGGGATGTAAATGGCGTTGCCTCTCAACATCAACTCCGGCTCAAGTGTAAAGAGTATGTCCTGGTCATCTGAGCTACTGCTGGAAAGATTGAGTAATAGCTTGCAAATGACGTCAGGATCTACAGTCTGTGACTCCTGCTCAATGTCCAAGATTTGAAGCTTCATAGTAGACCGCTCTAGGCGTGCAGATCGTCCCCATCCAAGCACCATAGTATTCGCAGGCTTAGCTCCACCTCTGGCACCCTCTGTAATCCAGAGGAGGACGCTCGCTTGGCGCATTATCTCTTGCAGACCCTTGAAGCGTAGCTCGCTCATCTCTTGGAAGACTGGAGTATCGAGATCACAGAGATTCAGAATAATGGCCTCTGGGGCAACGTTGATATTTTCAAGGCCCGAGACCTTCCGCACTGTAGCAAATGAGGCAAGCCTGTCTTCTAGCTGAGAAGCGAGGTTTTCAACAATCGTGCTAGGTGATGGATCTAGAACCAGCAAGATTTCTGCATCAATCTTCTGCGTCACAGTAATTGGATCACGCACAGCAAGAACAACATCGTCAACAGCTTGCGAGAGCATAACACTGCAAAAATGCTGCGTGTAGGTGACATCAACGCCCGAGAATCCGTTCACTTTCAGCAACGCATCGCAGTCGGAGACCGTGATTATCTGTGGCCGTGAATCGTCCTTCTCCAGCCAAGTTCTTGGGAGCAGGGACTGAACGAAGCGAACAGGAAGATAGTCGTTGGTCAGAGCTACAAGGAGAAGGAATCCACCCGGGCGGAGCAGCTTTCTCGCATTGATCACCGTTTCTTGGCTGACTTTGGTAGAGTATGAAGTTGTGGCGATGACCAAATCGTATGATGCTTCGACAAACCCTTGCTGAACTGGGTCCTTGTCGATGTCAAGAAGCTTGAAGATGAGCTTCGAGTCATCATCAGAAGGCTCAACAGTATTGGTAACTGTGTAAGATGTGTAACGGCGCTTGCCTGCAGCATTGATCAACGCGTCTCGTAAGCCTGAGCCGAACCCAGCACCAACTTCGATCATCTTCATAGCTGGGTAACGATGGCATATTTGTGAAACAAGGGCAGCTGCATCAGCAGTGGTTTCTCGGAAGCCAAAGCTGTCGGCGTAAAACCTTTGAAGCGCGTTTTCTTGCTCAGCTACTTTGACACCTGCAGTGAGACCACGGGTGATGGATGTCAGATTACGTCCAAGACGCTCCAAGAGAACGACGTCGGCTGAGTTTGCGAGCTTGAGTCTCTCAACCTCTTGGTTCAACTCTGCTTCGCTATCATCAAGCCACTCCTTGTTGGCCTCGTGCTCTCCAGCTCTCACGCTGGGAATAAGAACCTTCTGTACCCATGTCAAAAAGTTTTTGCGGGCTTTTCCCATGAGCATGATCTCAAACGGCTTAAGCTCTTTGAGAACCTTCTGACAGTAGAATAGAACCAGACGCATGGCCAAATTGCTAATTTGAGCCCTATTGTTTGAGATGATCGACTTCCGATCAGGTTCAATGCCACACAAAGCGTCGCGTTCCCAGATATCTTGATGGTAGGTTTCTCGGCTTGATCTGAGTGAGCCGGGCAGATTCAATAAGTGCACTCCGCGGATCTGAACATGTGTCTTGTTATTCTCGGGATTGAAGACATTGATATCACCGCTGATACGGCTGGCATCGCCATGGGTGACAAAGGAGTCTGCCAGCAGTTCTGTAGGGCCATCGCCATCTACAGCGGGAACGGCCACCATGCTAATCCGAATGCTGTCAATACGACTTGGAAGGTAAGCTGACCGTTGCCGTCTGTCTCCTGGGCACGAGTAACCAGCCAATAGCCCATGGATACCCGTATCCAAGGCCGCGGGGTTGACATCGGAACGGGTCAATGAGTTCGCTTCATGCCATCCAGCAGGCATACTGACAACAGCGTGGTGCAAACGGCGAAGCATTTTAGGTGTCTGGAAATGCTCCTTATAACCATGGCCCAAGACAGCCAGAGTGTCATAGAGCTCTTCGACGTCAAGTGGAATCAAGGGCAGAATTGGCTCCGATCTGGCAGGAAGTATATCATCTCTGGGAGCACCAAGCTCAATACGCAAGAATCCTTCAACGTGAGACTCAGCTTGAGCTGGCATATCTCCAAGATTCTGGCCATGTTCGAAATCAACCGGGTTGCTGTAACAAGACCAGCTTGCCGTGATCACACCGTCCAATTGGCTTGTAATGCGTACCGCAAAGAGGATCTCAGTTCCGGGAGAGTCAGCTTTGAGGCTCAGAGCACGAAAGACATCGATGTCGTGTAGCTCGACAAGTCGAATTTCCTGCGCTGGGGAGACAAGTCTAATGGCTGCCTCATAGGCCATTGTGACATAACACGTTGCCGGAAACAGGTATTCTCCTTGAATAGTGTGTCCAAATAGCCAGGGAATCTCTTCAAGACGAAGGACTTGTTTCCAGTGAACCTCACGCTGCTTCCCGCTACCAAAGGTAGAGGCAGAGCCTAGGAGCTGATGGCGCTTCTGGTTCTGTGTACGTACAATCGCGGAGTGACGAGATTCTTTCCAGTATACACTATCATGGTCGAATGGATAAGATGGTAGGTCTTTGAGAAGACCTAGCCTGTTGTTCTTCCCACCAGGCGCAAAGGCTCGCTCAATGCCGTCGAAGCTGACAATAGACCGTCCACTTTGGAGTGGAAATGTTTTCCATAGTAGTCCCAAAGCATCAAAGAAAGACTCCACGTCATGCTGACCGCGCTTAAGCACACCCGAGTATGGCAGGCCAATACCCGTCATGTTATTGATGGTCTCAGTAGCAGGGCCTTTTAGAGCAGGGTGAGGTCCAACCTCGAGCGCAAAGTCAAACACATGACTTTCGTTGACAGCTCGCTGGACAGCTTGACTAAAAAGAACTGTGTTGGTCATGTTGTCAACCCAGTATTGGCCCTTCAGTGACTCAGCGTCCTTTCCACTAAACGAGCGACTGCGTCCATTGGATCCCCACACGCTCGAATACCAGACAACATTGGTTCCGGGCTTTGTGTTAATCTTGATGCTACACTTTTGAAGCGAGTCGAGATATGGCTGGGCGACTGGCTGCATGTGATGCGAGTGATAGGCGGTATCGACCTGTAAAACCCTCGCAAATGTGCCAGCAGCGTCGAGCTTCTCTTTGGCAGAGTCAATAGCTGAAGCGTCACCCGCAAGAGTGCAACTGCGAGCCGAGTTACTGGCAGCAATCTTTATCGTTCCTCTCGACTCCGCGCAGAAGCCAGCAGCTTGATCAATCGACATGCCAACGGCCATCATCTTGCCGCTACATCCATCAGGTCCTTGTGCTTTCTTCGAGTGGAGTCCGCGGAAGTACGCAATGCGAATAGCGTCGTGCGCATTGAGGTAGCCAGCCGTATACGCAGCAGCAATTTCACCGGATGAATGGCCAACAACGCCCGAGAACTGTACCCCAGCCGCAGACAGCATGTCGACAAGGGCCACTTGCACAGCTGTACATATCGGCTGTGATACAGCTGCTTCACCTATGTGTGACGTCGCAGGAGGAGCACGGAGTTCTTCAATGAGAGACCACGATGGACGTCCGTCTTTGACAGACAGTTCGTCAAGACTGTCCTGCATACGCGAGAAAGCGCTGCGGAAAACAATTGACGATTCATAAAGTTTTGCACCCATGGTAGCCCACTGAGCACCTTGACCTGTGAAGACACCAAGGATGCGTGGGGGCATATTCTCCGGGATGCTGGCGGTGCGAGAGGTCTTGTTTAGAACAGCTGTCTTGAGCTTTTCGGTAAGCTGCTGTACACTTGTCGCGGAGAAGGCTGCGCGGAAGCTGAAGTTGGCACGTTGGAAGAGGGTGTATGACAGACGCCGCAGGTCCGTCTCAGGGTTGCTTTCTAAGTAATGACAGAGTTGCGACGCCCTCGAAGCCAAGGACTGCGCTGAGTTTGCAGATAGCACAAATAGGCCACCTACACTCTTCGAATGACTGTCTGACTCGTGCCCTTTGCTGTTCCAGGCCTCGAGGATAGCGTGCGCATTTGTTCCTCCAAAACCGAAGCTGTTTACACTAGCACGGCGAGTCCAACTGTTGGGTAGAGCTGGCCATGGCTGCGTTTCAGTCGGGACTTGCAGATTTGTATAGAACGGCTCGATCTTGGGGTTGAGGGTCTTGAAGTGTAAATTTGCGGGGATTAGGCCATGTTGAAGAGCCTGGGATGTCTTCAAGACACCAGCGAGGCCTGCACTACCCTCGAGATGTCCTATCAGGGTCTTCACAGAGCCAACTGTGAGTTTGCGGTCGTAAATTGAACCTTTGGGAAAGAAGACTGTCGAGATTGCTTCAGCCTCCCTTGCTGTTGGTAGAAAAGACAAGTCAGCATTCATAAATGTGAGCTTGGGACGAAATGTGGACTTACGGTCGCCGGCCTGTGTTCCAGTCCCATGGGCTTCAAAATACTGTGGTCGATCGCACTCGAGTCTCAAATCAAGACCTGCCTTGGCATAAGTGGACCTGATGAGTTCTGCTTGCGCCGTTGGGCTAGGCATAGTTATACCTATGTGACCATCGTTAGTATGTCTAGATCACACGATAGCATTGCGTACCCGGAGTTTGGCCGTCTTGGTTGACGCCTGTCTCTCGAATGATGCATTCGATGTGATCGCCATCAGAAATGGCCTGGCTGAGAGTCTTGAGAATGACAGCTGAAGTTCCTTCTCCACGGGTGTAGCCGTCGGCGTCCTTATCCCACATATAGGAGCGTCCGTTGGGAGATAGCATGTTGAGCTACATCGGGCGTTAGTACGGTCTTTGGTACTTCGTCATTTATAAAATAGAAGAGGTCTACTAACACTTGACTCAGACACAAACAGATCTGGCACCAAGATCAGGTTCGATCCCGCTGCAACAGCCATCTTGGCTTCGCCACTTCTCAGAGTCTGCACGGCGTAGTGTAACGCCACCAAACTCGAAGAACATGCTGTATCAATACCCACAGACGGTCCTTTCCAGTCGTAGAAGTAAGATAGACGATTGGCCAAGATAGACATGGCAACACCGGTAGCATGATACTGTGGTAGGCTGTCAAGGCCTCGGGCGGAAATGAGCTGATAGTCGAGGAACATCACACCGACAAAGACAGCGGTATTGGATCCGCGCAGCTGTTGCATTGAGTAGCCAGCAGACTCGATGCCCTCATAGACTGTTTCGAGCAGCATGCGCTGCTGCGGATCCATGGATTGAGCTTCTTTTGGGCTGATGCCAAAGAAGTCTCTGTCAAAGGCTCTTGGGTCTTGGTCCAAAAGGTATGCATGTCGAACATTAGAGCTCTGCGTTTGTTAGAATTCGTACAGAGTGACTATGCTGGAGTACGTGCGCCATGATTCTGACTATCAGGATGATAGAAACCGGTTGTGTTGAACCGAGTGGAAGGAATCTCAGAGACAACATCTCTGGGGTTCTTGAGGAGGTCCCAAAGCTTTGATGGGGAGGTTGCATCGCCTGGGAAGCGACAGCTGCTACCCACAATAGCAATTGGCTCGTTGGTGTATTTTGGTTCATGAGTTATGCTACCCATCTTGAAGCACAAATGTTTCAGTGAATAGTAAAAGTTGTATATAATTGTCAGTTAGGTCTTAAAGGAGTGATCTCTAATGCATCCAATATTTAGCATCTGGGGTTCCACCACATCTTTACCATTCTTCAACAACTACCATCCCTCTTGAACACCGGAAGATCTAGATACGAGCCTTTACTCAACCACCGGCCCGAAAGACCGACTGCGATGGTGCGAGTGGCTGCTTACTCCGACAGTCACGGTCGGAACACGGAGTTTGCTGCGCCTCATCTGTCCTCCGGTTCACGGATTCCGGTACGACTAATATCTTACAGGCGTAATTCTCCCGGAATTATGATAATATGGTCTGACAGATAAGCTAAACGAAGCCAGAGATGATGGGAGTCTTATCTATCGATTGAGATTGTTCCCCAAATTTAATATCTGTGAATCCAAGTTGACTCAACTGCCGCTGCACCAATCCACACTTTACCATTCAATAGCGTCCAAATTCTTCTCGTCATCGTTCAGTATGTCATCCCCAGCAACAATGAAGGCTATGGTTAGCAACGCATCAGGAGGCTACTGCCTCAACAGCGCCATGCCGCAGCCAAGTCCAATGCCAGGCATGATGCTAGTTCGCGTTGAGGCCGTTGCCCTCAATCCTTATGATACCAAGGTTATCGAATACGGTATCATCACTCCTGAACCCTATGTTGGAGGCTGCGACTTCGCTGGCGTTGTAGTCGCTGCTGGCCCTGGAGTCACACGATTCCAACCAGGTGATCCGGTGCTCAGTATGCATACGCGCGGCGGTTTTGCCGAGTACGCATTGGCTTTTGAGGATATGAGTTGCCATATTCCAAAAGGAATGTCATACAATGAGGCCTGTTCTCTTGGTCTGGGTATTGGAATCTCAGGCCTGGCTTTGTTTCAGCAACCTGGACTCAATCTGCCTTTACAACATGGGCAAGATCTGAGCGACATGACCGGAAATGGCCGAAGCAATGGATACACGAACGGTCACACAAATGGCCATACAAATGGCCATAGCAAAGGCGAAGAGGAACAAAAGGATCCCGTCATAGTCCTCGTGGCTGGAGGCGCCTCAGCCTCGGGTACAATGGCCACGCAGCTTCTCAAATTGTAAGACAACCGTCAATACCTGAGTTCTTGCCAATGCAAAAGACACCATGCTTACAAATACTCTATTCAGGGCCGGATATAACCCTATTGTAACATGCTCACCAGCCAACAACTCCCTCTGCGAGTCGTTTGGAGCCTCAGCCTGCTTTGACTATAACTCTACAACGTGCGGGGCCGATATTCGTCTCCATACAGACAACTCGCTCGCATACGTTGTTGACTGTGTCACTAATGTCGCTACCATGACTATGTGCTATGAAGCAATCGGCACTCAAGGTGGCACCTACATTGCGCTAGATGCCACAGCCAACACAGTCAAGTACACGCGACGTGATGTCCGTGCCGACTGGGTCATGGCCAACACCCTCCTCGGTGAGCCCTGCAAGCTCGATGGTGTTTATGGACGGTCTAGCGCCCCTGAACATCGAGAGTTTGCCAGTCACTTCTTTAGACTAGCGGAGCGATGGCTGGCTGAGGGCAAGATTCGTAATCATCCTTTGGAAATTCGTACTGGAGGCTTGGAAAGTGTTGATGCTGGACTACAGGATCTACGAGACGGTGTTATCAGGGGTAAGAAGCTTGTTGTTCCCTTACATGTTGGGGCTTAAAGAGTTGTGGCGAACGAAATGGCCTTAATTTCACCTCCTTAGATAGATGTTATTGCTTAAGTTTGTGCAGAATTATTATTATATTTCTGTAACCTACTAAAGAAATACTAAACTTCTATATTATATATAAATTTACCTCAAGAATTTATGCTTCAAGTCTAGCTTTAAAAACTTAACTATTAATTTATTTATTTAAATTTAAATGATTATCTATAAGCTACAGAGGTTTTATATAATATAATAGAATGAATAGCACTAACATACTCTTATCTCTTACTACTAGGTTCTGTCTGCTGGAATAAGCTCTCAGCCACAAGTCCGAACTGCAAATAACACATCTAAATTAAGGGAGAAGTAATCTTCTCATGCCCTAAACTAAATCTGATAATAGACTCAATCTTAAACATCTCAGTCCATTGAGCTTTGCCGAGGGCCGGAATCTCGGTGTCACAGGCCGCAATTGTCGGACTTCCTATGTTTTCTCCGTCTGATTAGATTCGGAACCCGATGTCCTGCATGTGTAGCCACTCTCTGCTGATTTAAGCTCTCAGCCATAAGCCCCAACTGCACCGTGTGTAGCCACATCAGACATTTCCGACCGTGCCGACCGGGATACTCTTTTCCGTGCTGACTGATTCCGCTTCCGTCTTACGTGACTCAAAGGGAGACGGAAGCCTATCGTGGTGCGAAATGCGCCATAGAATAGATCACAGAGAAATAGGATTATTATTGTTGTTATTAAGGAGTTGCGAAAAGATAAAATATAGGGCTGTTTTCAAACAACAGCGCAGTATATACAAGCTCACAGTCGCATTCATACTCATTACAGTCATAAGTCAACAACATGTCCCGCCTTGACGTCACCTTTAAAACACTCGATGGCCTCACCCTGAGTGGCTGGCTATACCCAGCCGCCCAATATGGACCAGGCATTATTGTTTCTCCAGGAGTAGGTAGCACGGTTCGCAGAAAAACATTGTTTGCTAAGCTCTTATATAGTTTAACATGCCTAGAGAGGCCTTTGTGCCTGATATCGCGCAGTGGTATCAGAATCATGGCATCACGGCACTCATTTTCGATACAAGGACTTATGGCCTAAGTGATGGCCAACCGAGACAAGAGGTAACTGAACCTCGAATCGCCATTGAACTTCAACGTAGTACCTAACCGCTTATATCCAGACTAGCGCTCGTAAACGAGTTGAGGATTTTCATGATGCCGTCACGTTCCTTTCCAAGCACGAACTGGTTGACCCCGAGAAGATTGCCCTCTGGGGCCTCTGTTTTGATGGAAACATGTGTCTTGCTGCTACAGCGCTTGAGTCAGTATTGCCAAGATAATCTATACATTGACCAGTGCTGATAAAGACCCCAGTCCGCGTGTACATGCTGTCGTTGCTGTTGCACCTGTCATTGACCTCCATGGGTTCCCCGAGCGACGAAGAGCTATTCTCGAGCTGGCCATGCAGGATCGCGAAGCTCAAATGGCTGGTGAAGGTACTTTTCTCCTCCCCATGTCGTAGCACATCTAAGTCCAATTTCTAGAGCCAATCTATCTGCCCTACGTCAACGAAGATGGCACTGTTCCCCTAGGCCCCTCAATGGGCTCAGACTTTTGGCCCATGATGACACGCTTGAAGATCCCTGTAGAGAACCGCGTCACAGTGCAGACATTCTACAGTGCTTTCTCGTGGGACATCATGACGCTCATTCCCTATGTCAGCCCCACGCCTGCAATGATGGTGACACCCGAGAATGATATTGAATGCCCTGCTGCGGAGCAGATTGCCGCGTTCGAGAAGATGGGTGAGCCAAAGACCTTTCATTTGCTTCCCGGTAAGGGCCATTTGGACTGGGCTTTTGGCGATGTCGACTCTGTTATGGAGAAGCAGTTGGAATTCTTGAAGGGGGCCTTGAACTTTTAGACCCGTGCCATTCTTGGTCTGTCTTGTTAGATGCTCATACAGTTAATAAGATATTCTATATACGCTCGGAGCTCAGAATAATCACATAGCTATATTTGATATCAATTATTACATACAAAGTTAGCTAAAATGATTATGAATCCTGTAACCGCAACCTACTTTACTCATCATTAAATTCTGAAATCTTCTTCGCTACCTTTTCTCTGGAGCATATTATTTCTACTCATAGTCTACATTTTAACTCGTCTCATATTAAGAAAACCCAATCTAATCCTGAAACTCAAATTTCCTCAAGCGTATCCATCTGCCCCTGGAGCTGAGAAATGATTTGTCGCAGTCTATGATGCTGTTCTGATAGCCCTGTAATTGATCCTTGTGCGAAACCAGAAATGCTTGCTCTATCGGATCCAAGTTCGTCTCCATTCTTCTCTGTACGTGTCAGATCCATGACACCTTGATACTCATTGGTGCTCGGCATTGTTTGTATGCCCGCGAAGAGACATCTGTCCAGCCGGTTGATTAGATGTACCAACAATTGAAGAACCATTGTAAACTGCGCTGAAGAAGGAGCTGGGTCCCCCATCAGCGAGCTACTATGATTGGTTTCAAAAGCAGTCTTTTCCCTCGATTTTTCATCAATACAATGTTCTATGGATTTGCAAATTGCCTTGAAAAGACCCAGAAGATGCTGCTGACAGGCAAGGATTGTTAGGGCCAGCCCTCCAACACCACAGCATGATACAGCCTCTGATGAATTCTCGTCCGTCTCCCTGGAAATAATTATGGATATGGTGTTGATGATACGTACTAGGCTTCTTGTGCCATCGAAAGCTTGGTTCACATATTGTGACGAGACAGTTGGTGGAGCGCTGTTGGGATGGAGCAGAGCGGTCGTAGCTGAGATGGTCTTGGTGCCCACAGCCATAGCCTGTGAGGTAAGTTCTTGTAAGAAATTGGGCGACGCCCTATCATCACTGATTTCGACATTGGAAGATGGTGTTTGAATCGGGGTTGTATCATCCCACCATTGTCCCTCGTCCAAGTGTGCGTCCACCCCAGCCATAAAGTCATGACTCATTTTCAGGTCTGGATCAATATTCTGGGACGCATTCTCGAGGCCAAGGTCTGCTTGGGCCATTGTGCTAGTCTGGCTCCAGTTGAAGCTGTCATAGTCAAGCCAATCATCTTCTAGAGAACCACCCGTCTGTTTCTCTAAAGATGACAAGCCTATACTATTCTCCGAATTAAAGCACGATCTTCTTGTCTTGGCTCTTAATGTAGTGATACCTTGACCTTTTGTTAGATGGTGGGACCAACACGATCGACCATACAGTTGTACACACATGCTGTGCCTGCCTTGACACATTTGGAGCATTTTGGTAGAGGCTGGCCTGGTGATGGCTTCTGGGAGGTGGCGTCTCGAAGACACCGGACTTTCTGCTGCCGGCAGCGCTCGCATGATTGGCGGTGAGACATCGAGCCGAACATGTGGGTGCCAGACGGACGTGTCGGCATCGCATGGTGGCTCCACGGGTTACTTCCCGGGCATTCTCTTTATATCATGTGGGAACTAATCATTAACTGCCAGGATCCTCTCGTCTCTTGTCTCTGGCCCAAAGCGTAAGGTGTCATACATTATCTGTAGACGTAGTCAGATTGAGGCAATCTTATGCTCTGATTGTGCCATTATGCAGTCAGGATTATGTGAGAACCGAGTGAGGAGCGTTACACAGGATAAGGTAATGCACTCTTTTGTCCCCAAGACTCGACATGAGGCCTCATTGTGAGGTGATGCCAAGTCCTAGCTTCGTAATCCAATTCTAAAGGAGCAGTGCCTCCCAACGATCTAAACTGACATTTCACGCAAATCCCTAGATGCGACGTTGCTTATCTTCATCTTGTCACACGGGACTCAGGTGCATATTCCCCAGCCATTCAAAGGCCACGCAATAGATCGTTCCTTTTCCATTGGATCCGGTGGGAGTTTGCTTGTGACGAGATAACGCACCAGCGCCAGTTAGGCAAGGGTGATGCTTACGCGTAGGTGCTGATATCACTATCGCTGTGAGAAAATGTGAGATTAGGATGCATTAATCCCGGGCCGTGCCGATACTAACACCCGCGAAGCTGACGCTTATCCAGCACCTCACAGGCGATGGGCCGAGTGGTGCAGATCGCATGATGTTTGATGTCAGCGCTTACCAAAAGTAGCGATAGCCGATGATGTGCGGCATATCAATAAGCATATTTGGAGTGGTTTATTTGCTCCTCGGGATCCGAAATAATTATTGTCATGGAGACTCAAAGGTATCGCTGAAGATTCTTGAACCAGTAGAGCCATATGGGTATCGCCTGTTTCTCAGCCTCTCCCACAGCTTGTGTAAAACATGAAATAGAAGACATGTAATTCTCAGCGATATGTAGACCAAACAGTAATCATTCCAATAGTTCACGTTCTTCTTTCCGTTTGCTCCGGTGCAAAATATTGAAGACCCTGTGCCAATAAAAGCGGCTGAATAGGATAAGATACGCCAACATGATTCATCCCATGCATCACATAGATAACATGTAGCATCATTGCGGCATGCAGAGTGATGAGCTTGGCCGTGCTTCTCTCTAGCTGTCACAGTCGAGTCATGTCTGAGAAAACTGTATCGCAGAGTCTCTGGTCTCCATACCTAGGCACGGTGGGCAGTCCTATGTTGAGCATACTGAGAGAAGTTCAGCAAATCTACTTGCTACTGCAGTCTGGCGACACACGAGCAATATAGATTTAGGCACAGTGTTGCTAGGCTCGACAAATTGAGTAAATGTAGAAGGTTCTAATGCTGCAAGAGCCTTTTCGAATTGGGTTAGATCAGAATGTGCTGTGCATACCCTAGATCAATCTCAGGTAGCTAGAAGACTCCATTCACGCCTCTGTCGCTGAGTGCTCCTTGAAGATCCCGAGATACGGCTTACGGGAGATAGTGACGATCGGGGCTCAAGTCGCCTATCGTGGTGACTTTTAACCTCCTAGCCTCATCACAACTAACATCAAGATTCCAGACCAGGGTTAGCTTCACCCCACAATGTGGTGAAAAGCATGACTGCATGGTAGAAACATCTTTGTGAGTGACTAGATCATCTGTTGACCCTGCACTTTACATGTTACTGTCACATTGAATCCAGTTGGGGTTTCTAGAGTCTAATAAGTTTTTAAGTGTCCCATGAGTTTTCCATGAAATATAGAATATTACTATCCCACTTTGATATACACGTTACTAGGTGCGGGACTTCATCCCGAGACTACCCCACATCGTGAAAGAAATCGGCGCCGTCATTTGTTCGCTAATATTTGCGGCTCTGAGACCCGAGAGCCTCCCGACACCCCGTCGGTTAGGTTTTCCAAGACCAGTCTTCTCACTCGCTTGAAGCATGCCAGTCGAATCTGCTAAAGAGGCTACGGCTTGTCGAAGTTCCCTCTATTGTCTTCTTCTAAAATCTGTATATAAATCTCCGCCCCGCCTTCTAACGTCCAGCTTATCTGACCTCAGCATAATACTACAGTTCTAATATTATCCCACACTATATCTAAACTGTGCGACGCTCCCCCAGCATTACCAATATGTCCGTGCCAGAATCAAGCATATTACGCGGCATCCCTTATGTCACCGGCGCCGCCTCAGCCACACTGCTGTCAGCTGATCTTGAACTAAGTTTCTGGGGCGGCGTTGACCCAAAGACGGGTGAGATCATTGATCGGTTCCATCCGTTGAGCGGTTGTTTGCTGAAAGATACCATCTTGGCAATACCTGGAGGCAGAGGATCATGCGGCGGCAGCGTCATCATGATGGAGCTGATTCTGAATGGCCTGGGGCCTAAGGCACTTATCTTCCAGCGTCGCGAGGAGATCATCACACTCGGAGTTATGGTTGCCGAAGAATTATTCAACAAAACGGCCGCCGTGGTTACGCTAAACCCAATAGATTTTCGTCAAGTTCTGGACTGGAATGGGAAGACCGTTCACGTCCTGGGGGGACAAGTCTCAGATGCCCCCTTGAATGACAGTACGGCCAGTAAAGCTGTAGAGCCTGCTATCGACATCAATACTCTTGAAACCCGACTTAGTGATGCCGATCGAGCGATGCTAAATGGAGACAACGGCGAAGCGGCTAGGATCTCGCTGAAAATCATTATCCGAATGGCCGATATGATGGGAGCCCCAGAGCTGATGGATGTCAGCCAGGCTCATGCAGATGCTGCCTGGTATGGCCCAGGTTCGGTTGCTTTTGGACAAAGACTTCGTGCCTGGGGTGGCCGATTCCTAGTCCCCACGACTATCAATTCTCTGAATGTCGATCAAAAACGCTGGCGGGCTCTCGGGGTGAACGCAGAGTTCGGATCAGCTTGTGATGAGTTAGCCAAGGCCTTTGTCGATATGGGTGGCAAGATTTCATTCACCTGCGCGCCATACTTACTTGAGACTGCCCCTAAGCTCGGTGATCCAATCGCTTGGGGTGAGTCCAATGCCGTCATCTACGCAAACAGTGTGCTTGGCGCGAGGACACTCAAAAACCCTAATATGTTTGAGGCTCTCATTGCCTTGACTGGTCGTGCGCCCAAGGCAGGGGTCTATGTGGACGAAAATCGTCTTGCCTCTGTCTGGCTCAGAGTAACACCCCCGAGAGGGATCGATGACTCTTTCTGGCCTATTTTGGGCTACGCTCTCGGGGCCATTGCAATGACTCGCATTCCAGTCATCAGTGGACTGGAAAATCTGAATCCGAACAATGACAACTTCAAGGCGTTCTCGGCCGCATTTGCTACATCTTCCAGTGCTCCCATGTTCCACATGGTCAACCTAACCCCAGAAGCTCCCACCCTCGAGGCGGTGTGCCCGCATGGTGTGATCCCCGAAGCTATTGATGTGGACTGGAAGCATCTCGAGGCAATCTGGGATGAGTTCAATCATGGCTCTAAGCCGCGAGAAATCGACCTTATCTCCTTTGGCAATCCGCACTTCTCCTTCCGGGAGATCAAAGAGGTGTCGAAGATGTGCCAGGGAAGAACCAGGAAAGGGGATGTTGCCGTGATAGTCACATGTGGTCGTGCTCAGTACAGTCTTGCCTCGCAGGCGGGTTACATCGAGGAGCTTGAGAAGTTCGGGATCCAATTCCTCCAGGACACTTGCTGGTGCTCTATCGAGGAACCGGTCATTCGGAAGGATACTCGGACGATCATGACTAACTCTGGCAAGTATATTCACTACGGGCCTGGATTGACAGGCAGGCAATTTGCGTTTGGCAATTTAGAAATGTGTATAGAAGCAGCATGTACTGGGAAAACTACTGGGGACCCGCCTTTGTGGTTACTAAATGCCAGATGTAGGTAATGGGGTCTATCAATTCAAAATAACACTCTTATTAAATTCGTTCAGGCTGTATACCAGCTACCCATATAATTGCTTCTCCCTCCCCTCTAGTTTGAGTTTATAGGTTTCTGCACAACAAGTTGTTTACACAGCATTCTTTTCTAGGAGTCAGCAGCAAAAAGCCGTGCCTCAGTACATCCAGGCGAGACTGATGAGGAAAGCAATAGGCTTAGTGGACCATTGGGTGACAGTTGGCAGATCTGGAATATAGAGTGCTCGGGCCCATCTCCGACGCATGTCATATAGACAAATGGGGCATTCGAGGTGGTGAAAGCTTTACAAGTAAGCCTTGTCCAGCTGGCTCTTGCCGTGTCACTGTCAGAGATACCACCAATATTGTCAGTGCCTGGCTCTTGGGCAATAACATAACCACGCCTGTAAGAAACGTGACCGTTATTCTGAACGCTGAAGAATTCACCACCATCCGTTGTGAGTACCCAAGGGTTGAATCCATTACTGGCACCTCCACCCAGCCTCCAACGGTATGAACGGTCCAAATGGTAACATGTTTCAACACCGATAGTAAATTCAAGATGATAATTTGGCTGTGGATCAAGCATGGGACCTAGTGTGCAAGTACCAGTAGATTCAGTGGTTGTAGTGGGAATATTGGTAGCATCGGTCGTGGTCACCGGCACACCAGCAGTAGTGGTCCCGTCGGCCGTGGTCGTACCAATATTTGTGGTGTCAGTTGTCGGATGTGTGGTGGTGGGATCTGCAACCTCGACGGACGTGACAACACTCTGAGTAAAGGATGTTGGAAGCGACGCGGTGCTACTAGACAGCCCGAAGGCGGTCTCAGCGCCCAAGGTGGTAGTGGTAGACTCAGAAAGAGAGGATTGGGGCTTACAAGGCCCAGCGGAAATAGACGGAAAAGAGAGGCATATGGCCAGCAGCGTTGCTAGCATCTTCGGCGACGACATCATGACAGGCTTGGTGAAGCAAATTTAGAAAGAGATAGTAAACCAGGACTTCAGGATCTAGGTAATAGAGGAGGGCGCCTGATGTATTTACACTGTTATTCAGGTTGCGCATAGTTACTAATGCAGGTGAGTAGACCCCTGAAAGGTAATATAAAGCTATAGGCGCAAAAAAGACTGCAATAGTGGTCAGTTGCGGCTGAACTATTGATTAAGCTTACAGAAGCGATGCGTGCATATGGTAAGCCTGTTTATCTGTGGCGCATTAGAGTCAATAAAAGCCCACAGGGCGCAGCGCCAGGGGCAAATAGGGTAAGGCGCACGACAAGCATCAGCCCTGAGCCACCGACTAACTAAAATGACAAGTGGGGAGCTGAATCGACGGTTTTAGCGTTCTGGTAGTAACGAACCCATCCAGTCGGGAACCACTTATTCGCGATGTCAATTAGCAGGCGTGTTTGAGAGCATGTTAGACATCATATTCAATATCTGTATTTGCAGCCTAAAGCTTAACCTTGTAGGCGGCAGTCATCACCATAATTTAAAACACCCATGGTAGAGAATAAATAAATCCTTGACAACTCGGATGTAGCTGGAGGTAATGCATTGTTATAGATGATTTCCCCTTCTATTAGTCAACCCCTTAAGTGGCCATGGTAAGGATGTGGATAATCTCGCATGCAGCACATCCCTTAAAGAATTCAAAGCTCTACCTTTGAGACCGCAACGTCAGACTTTCGAGCAGCATCACCACTCTCCTCAATGGAGCTAGTCTCCCGAACAAGGCTAGGAGCCTTGAGATTTCTTCTCTGCTTCCAAGTAAGCCCAGGTGTCTCAAATATAGTATCGATCTCCTCCAGGGTATAACCCTTGGTTTCAACAAAGAAATACCAGACCGCAATAAGCTATCAAAGACAATGAGTCAGTTGGGCTCAGTTACATAAACACTGGCGTGACGGGGGACTTACCTCAAGGAACGTGTAGACAATAAATGCAATGTAGTACTTCCATCCAGCATTCTTCAACCCAATTGGGTTTACGAAAGAAGAAAAGAATCCTGCGGCATGCATAATACCCGTCATATATGCAACTCCACGGGCTCGCACCTCGTAGGGAAGAAGTTCGGCCGGATAGGCCCAGAGCGGAGTCCATCCAAGGTCATAAGCGCCGTTGCTGAGGAAGATGGAGACGATAACACCAATCGCGTAGTTCCGTGTGCCGTGTTCGGTATATACTGTGTCAATTGAATTAGCACGCATTCAGGAAACTGAAATCTCGCGATAACAAGTACTCACAAGCTGCAAACGTCGTCCACAAAATGAATGCAAAGAACATTCCGGCGGTAGAGATAATAAAGAGCTTGCGGCGACCGATCCTATCAACTAAGAAAGAGGCACCAAGGGCCAAGACAAAGTTGTAGATAGATAAGCAGCCGTTGACTGTCGTTTGCTCAATCGTCTTGGTGATTCCAATGCTGTTCAGCACGGAATGGAGATAGTATTGAACCAAGCCGTTGCCAGAGATCTAGAAATACTGTAAGCAGAGGCTCTCTTGGAAGGTTTACCTCAATATTCTCACCTCGAGGAACAGACCACAGAATGTGACGATGATAAGCCTTCTCCTATTCGGCTTCGTTCGGATGAGATCAAGATAGCTGCCCTGTTCCTTATACTGTGCATCCTGGAGGATAGCTTGCTTTATCTGTGTGTATTCAATCTCCACAATAGGATTGCTCTCGTCACCGTTGGCATGATGCTTTACCAGGAAGCTTCGAGCTGCTGCGCCGTTTCCCTTGGAGATGAGCCAACGCGGGCTCTCGGGGATAAACCAAAGAAGGGTGATCTGGATGACAGCAGGGACGGCTTGAAGACCACTGGGAATACGCCAAGAGCGCGAGTCTTCAATGAATTGCGTACCATAGGTTGTCCAGGCTGCAATGATGGCTCCGGTATACCATGCCGTAGGGAAGTAGGACAAGATGGTTCCACGGTGCTTTGGAAGGGCCAGCTCGGCAAGGAGTAGTGGGGCACCAACAACGGTGAAAGCAAGGCCGAAACCGATTATGAACCGGGAAATGACAAATTGCGCAATATGCTTGGATGTTGCCTGCAAGATCGCGCCTAGGAGAGTCCACGAGGCACCAAAAGCAATAGACTTGCGACGCCCGACCTTGTCAACGACCCAGCCAATGAAAGGTAGTGCCAACATGGCTCCAACCGTTTGGATAGAGTTCAGCAGGCCCAAAACTGGTCCTTCGGGATGGTCAAATTCTGCAGTTGGAGTCCGGAGTCAGTCTCTCGTAATTTACCATCAAGACTTACCTTGGAGTCGAACATAGTGACACTTACCTTCTTGCCAAGAGGGCAGCAACTGCAGACCATTCATAATCATGCCATCGAAACCTTGGTATGAACTGCTGAGGATCACGACTGGTAGCCAGAGGTAGAGTTTTCTCAAGCCGGCATCATTCCACCAATGGGTGGATGGACCAAGTGCATCTGCCATTCTGTGCAACGTTTGTTCTGCAGATTTGTTGTAAGGTTGAAGTGATAGCTGAAGATTTGGTTACAATGAAAATGGATATAAATGAATAGACACGATGATAGTTACTGTGAGTCAACTTCTCTATTTATTGAGAGCATCATCAAGTGGTTAACCATACTGCTTTATCGTGTTTGCCGCTGTGTCTTTTAGACTTAGCCTATCTCCAGCAGTCTGGAACTGCAGGTGGTGCACCAACAGTCATGCCACTAACATATTTTAGAGCGTCACGCAATAATGAGGCTGAATAGTGAGCAGTACAGAACCAACAGATATTTCTCAGAAATCGCCTTCAACTTCAAGACTAAGATGCCAAGTAGCAGGGTCGCGAAGTCTAGCAATCTTCTAGCACCATAGAAAATACGTTGCGACAACGGCCGCAAAGCGTCGCAATTCCCATTGACGTGGTAATCAATGTCGAGTGTGTAGTCGAGAAGCTCCGACCATGGTCAGCCAAGTCCGAAGAGAGGAGGGTATTGCCATTTTGCTCCGAACAAGGGTCGGACTTTGTTGGCAGCTCCACCAACCCTCCAGTGCACATCCCTGATCACGTAATGCCGCGACGCTCTGTAGCGATACTCACTCAATTGGAAATCGGAGATTAATTGCCCTGCAAATGGAGTGAGCCAACCTCCCTTTAAGGGACCCAAGTCAAGTTATTCTCTAGCGCGATTCGGACCAATCAACAGCATGTGCTATCCTGCCCGACATCACATCCACCTGAATTCAGTCTAAGTCACCACCAGCTCGACTTACAGCGACGCTGCTCAGGCCCAAACAGCACCGAGACCAAGAATTTGCTGCCGGTTTGGCTTACCACTTCTACCGATTGATCTTGATTTATCATTTGTTATACAGCCTGTTTGATCGATCTCTTACTGCTCAGGTTTCCAGCAAGCACCATCCAAGATGTCAACGCCTACCGACGGGTCGGTCCTCGAATCCCAGAAAGACGCTGCGATTGAAGTATCTGTCCCCAAGGGTCTCGATTCCGAGGGCCTTGATGCGATTCGAGTGCTGCTCCAGAGTCAAGCTCTAGGCGGCAATGATACACCAAAACAGATTGGCGTATCCTTCAAGCACCTCTCAGTGACAGCCCCATCGGGGACCCAGGTCCAAGTCAAGACTCTGCCTCAAGCTATTATCAATACTTTTGGGCCCGACCAAGTTCGTTTTGTTAAAGAACAGGTCTTGGCTCGAATCAGCCCTCCCAACTCTATCTCTGAGGGTAGGACAATCCTTAATGGATTCTCGGGTGTTGTCAAACCGGGGGAAATGCTTCTCGTCCTGGGTCGCCCGGGAAGTGGATGCTCAACATTCCTCCGTACAGTCGCTAGCCGATCAAACCTAGCCACAACCGGTGACCTTGAGTACGCCAATGTATCTTCTTCTGTCTTCAAGCGTGACCATGCCAGAGAGACCATCTATCTACCTGAAGAGGACAGACACATTGCGTCCTTGACCGTCAGACAGACAATCCAGTTTGCTCTCCGCAATTCTCTGCCCACAGATGCTCGTAACAAGAAGCTCGTGGCGAGCCTGGTCGATGTTATCGCCAAGATCTGTGGCCTCTCACATGCTCTTGACACGCCAGTTGGCGGTGCATTCTCTCCGGGTGTCTCAGGCGGAGAGAGGAAACGGTAAGAGAGAGATCCTCATCGCACAGGGAATATTATATCTGACTTGCGACTCTATAGTGTTTCCATCGCTGAGGTTCTGGCAGCTGGATCCTCGGTCCAATGCTTCGATAACTCGACCCGCGGCCTCGATTCTTCAACAGCCTTGGACTTTGTAAAGGCTCTTAGAGCCTTCACCGACATCGGTCACAAGACAACTCTTGCAACACTCTACCAAGCCGGCGAAGAGATATACCGAAACTTTGACAAGGTTGTCGTTCTCTCTGAAGGACACGAGGCCTTTTTTGGAAGCACATCCGAGGCCTGGAGCTATTTCAACGACCTAGGCTTTATTCCCATTCCTGGTCAGACAACGGCAGAGTTTCTTGCGACTGTGACAGACCCCGAGGAGAGGAGGGCTATCCCTGGGTCAGAAGCCGATAGCATCAAGTCTTCCGCAGATCTTGCTGCGGCCTTCAAAAGGTCTAACAACTATGCACGTCTTGTTAGCGAGATTGACGAATACCGAGAGAAGCAGGGTCAGGAAGATGCTCTACTTCCAACCTACTCCTATCGCCTATCGCTGCCCTCCCAAGTCAAGGAAAGCTTAAAGCGAGAGTATCAACTCGTCAAGGGACAGAGACGGGTTTACTACATCAAGTGGATCACAACTATCATTCTCTGCCTTGTTTGCGGCAGCGTGTACTTTGACATTGAGAACAATGCCCAGGGTGCTTTTACCCGTGGTGGAATCTTGTACTTTGCTCTGATCTTGAACGGATGGTTGCAGTTCCCTGAGCTTTTCGATGCCTACACAAACAGGCCTGTGCTGGAAAGACAAGGTATATTGACCCAGCCCGAGGCTACATATCTCGAAGATATGTTACTGACCATCTGCCTACAGCCAACCTCCACTTGACCCGTCCCGCTGCAGTCGCACTAGCCCGTTTCCTTATTGACCTGCCGCTCATCGCCTTCCAGCATGTCCTCTTCACTCTAGTGTTTTACTTTCTTTCACGGCTTCAGGTTGAAGCTGGCAAGTTCTTCTTCTTTTACCTGACGCTCTTTATATCTACCGTATGCTTCAGTAACCTCCTCCGCATGTTTGCCTACTTCGTAGGCACGCTGGATGACTGTGAGTTCTCATCAGCATTTGGCCAGCGACACGCACTAATACGGTCTGCAACTTCTAGGTTTCCGCTATGGAGGATTCTCCTGCACAGTGCTTCTTCTGTTTGCAGGCTTTCTGATTCCTCCCAACGATATGAGTCCAGCCTTCGGATGGCTGCACTATATCAATCCTATGTTTTACGGCTTTGAGAACGTAGGTTCCACGATCCAACCCATGTCTTTCGAATCTAACTTTTTTTTTTAGCTCTTTAGTAGCGAGTTCAGTAACCTGAATCTCTCGTGCCATGATAACCTCATCCCAGCGCATGGTGTTGCAGGCCATCAGACTTGTGCTGTGAGAGGCGCTTTACCTGGCCAGACTAGTGTGCCGGGACTGCAGTACGCCGAGTCTTTTGGGTTCTCTTACTCCCACATATGGCGAAACATCGGTATCATGATCGCCATAGGTCTGGCCTATCTTGTTGCTGGCATCTTTGGAAGCGAGTTCATGAGCTTCGCACCCAATGGCGGAGCTCCCCTGGTGTTTGCCAAGCGCCGTGATACTTCGAGTCCAGACTCAGATGACGTTGAGAAGTCCGCCCCCTCATCCGGCCATACTAGCGCTCTTTCAAGCCGGATTGGACAGGTCGCCCTCAAGTGGAACCAGCTCAACGTTGATATCGGCGAGAGTCATATTCTCAAGAACATCTCAGGTTATGTCAGGCGGGGCGAGCTTACTGCTCTTTGCGGAGCCAGTGGAGCAGGAAAGACGACACTTCTCACGGCTTTGAGCCAGACGAACTTTGCCGGTAGCATCGTCGGTGGAGAGGTTCTCGTAGGTGATGAACCTCCTAGCTCGAGCTATAGAAAGACAGTTGGTAGGAATAAATACCACCCAGGTTTCTTTATAATGGTAGCTAACGATGGTCCCTAGGATTTGCGCAACAGATGGATCTTCACGACGGAACAGCAACTGTTCGGGAGGCTCTCGAGTTCTCTGCCCTTCTCCGACAGCCAAAGCATTACTCTAAGACCGAGAAGCTGGCGTATGTGAGCAAAGTCTTGGACTTGCTTGATTTGAATGACGTCCAGGATGCTCTCATCGGAGAAGATGGTGGCGGTCTTGGTGTGGAGCGACTGAAGAGAGTAACGGTACGTTTCAAGGTCTTTCCTGATCTCGCGCGTCAAAGCTAAATGTTGGCTTGAATAGATTGGTGTTGAACTTGCTGCCCGGCCCGAGATCTTGTTCGCCGATGAGCCAACCTCCGGACTGGATTCTCAAGGTGCATCTCGCATTGTGCACTACCTCAAGACACTTGCTCGTCAAGGCCAGGCAATTGTTGTTACCATCCACCAACCCTCGGCTTTGGTGTTTTCCCAGTTTGACAATCTACTGGCTCTGTCCTCAGAAGGCAACCAACTCTAGTCAGCCTCCATTCCCAAAAAGTCTTTCCTCACAGTTCTGACCATGACGCAGTTTTGGGAAAGTCACTGAAGCTCTCTCGTACTTTGCTCGTAACGGTGCAATCTGTCCTGATGGTGCAAACCCTGGCGAGTTCATCCTCGAGACTGTTGGCGCAGGTGTCAACGCTCGGACTTCTGACAAGGGGTCCAACTGGGCCTTGACATGGGCTGCCTCCCCAGAGGCTGCTGCACTCGGCCGAGAGATCGCTATCAGTAATGATCCTTCGAAGGCCCTCTCACCCGGGGTCGACGAAGGAAATAACTCTGAGCACAACGCCTCCGTGGCACTTCAGACGGTGCTTCTCACAAAGAGGATGCTACTTAACCAGTGGCGTAGTCCCCCGTACATCTACTCCAAGATCTGGGTCCATGTCATTAGCGCTATCCTCGTTGGCTTCACCTTCTTCCAGATCGGCACTAGCCCTCAGGATCTACAGAACCGGTAAGTTTCGCTTCAACTTCTTCGTCCTCTCGTAATCTCTAACAAACCCTATAGGATGTTTAGTGTTTTCTTCATCCTCTTTCTTTGCAACGCCATCGTCAACGTGATTTTGGCGCGTTACTTCTTTGCAAGTCTGTACTGGCAGTTCCGTGAAGGGCCGTCTCATGCATATGGATGGATTGCTTTCGTTTCTTCAACCATACTCTCAGAGATACCTGGTGCTATCTTGGTCACCGTTCTGTACTTCGTCATCTGGTACTTCCCAGCCGGGTTACCCACGGATCAAGCCGGTTACATCTTTCTGTTCCTTCTCACATATGAGATCTTCCAAGTAGGTTACACCCAACTCATCTGGGTTATTGGCACCCCTCTGACGCTTACAGGTCCTACTTGGTCTCTTTATGATGGCCCTTAGCCCAGATCTTGGCGCAGCCGGAAATGTTCTCGTCTTCATCGTCTGCACTTGTAACTGGTTCAACGGCATCATTGTTCCCTACAGTCAGATCCAGGTTTTCTGGCGTTACTGGGTAAGCTACGGCATCTCCGTAACTAGACTCTCGGCATTTCGTCTGACATGGATATAGCTCTATTACCTATCACCATTTACATACCTTCTTGGCGGAATGGTGACGGCCGTGACCTCATCGGTCGATGTGTCTTGCTCAACATCAGATCTCACTGTGTTCACTGCCCCTGCCAACGAGACTTGTTCTTCCTATGTGTCAGATTGGGCTCTGTCCGCATCCGCTCAACTGCTCAATCCCAAGGCCTCTGGTGATGACCTTTGTCAAGTATGCCGTTGGACTACTGGAACTCAGTTCTTGGACCAATTCAATCTTGGAGACGGCCAGCTCGGTGGACAATGGGGTAGTTGGGGAATCTTTGTCGTGTTCACGTTCAGTAACCTTGCGTTGGTCTACTTCTTCACTTGGGCCACCAAGGTCAAGGGTTGGAAGTTATTCTACTTCTTTTAGATAGTCTCTACTCGGCATTGCCGCGATTCAAGCCGTTGAGCCTGGTATCTGCCGGGTAGTATGATCCAGAGCTGAGTCAGGCTGGAAAACAGTGTCCGTGTCTTTATTCTTCGATCGCAATTTTAATACACTCTTCTTATCAGCGCTCATCCTGCTCTTCTGGTGACATAGTAGGCTTCCGTTTCTATGTTGACACGTACCGTTCTCCATCGCCTGTGACTCCGTTAAGTTCCGGCTGCGATGTTATTGGAACAATGAAAAATGGAAATTTGACCAAGACCATCTCGAGAAGCCGTCCCATTGCTGACGTTCTGTACTTATTATACCTATTCTATTTCACTATTCTGTTGAACAATGTATCGAATGAATGTATATTTCTATGTAGACCGCACGATATTTATACTCCAGACTATGAATGCTACTGCACCAATCTGTTCCTTCGCCTATCACGCGCTGATTGCAGCTCTGAGTGGCTCCTGTCTCAGATGACCCTCATCCTCCACCAAGGGGCCCAAGTGATTGATAGCGACATCAGGTACTTGCGCCTTGCCTTTTCCTCGAGCAACAGCATTTGCTTTAACCATGACCTCATCCCATTCTTTGTCCGCTTCGCTCAGCCAAGTGATCGCTCCTCCTGCACCGAGTTCTAGGTCATTGCCAGACTTGACGATCGTGCGGATCACGACGGATTGGTCTACGGTACCGCTGGCGCAGATGTAGCCGATACTTCCAGAGTATATACCTCGCTCACGTTGACCTTCAAGAGAGTCGAGGATCTGAACTGAGCGAAGCTTTGGAGCGCCGGTCATGGAGCCAGGTGGGAAGCAGCGCTCGATAACCTTGGTTCCTCCTACCGACGGAGCAACATGAGACTGTATTGTTGTGACAAGCTAAATGATGATCAGTCATGCTGTCTTCAAGTAATACATGGAAAATGTCATCTTACCTGATGGACAGTTTGATAGGTTTCTACATGCAATAGCTTTGGCACAGAAATAGAGGTTGGTGGTGAGATGTTGTGAAGGTCGGATCGAATAAGGTCAACGATCTATCCAAGATTAGAGACAAGTGAGTTTTCAGCAAAAGGCATCTGCTTACCATGAGATTCTCGGCTAGCTCTTTGACATCGGTCGCAAGTTGATGCTTCCGCCTCTCATCCTCGACTGGATCAGAGGCAACAGCAAGGGTGCCTTTGATTGGCTTCATCTCTGCAACTCCATTGCTGTCGATGGAGATAAATCGCTCTGGAGATGAAGAAAGGATGGTTTTGTCATGGGCCGCAAAGTGGATGTACGCAGAATACGGCGCAGGGTTTCGTTTGCGAAGGTCTAGGTATAGGCTGTAAGGGTCGACTTCTGGGCTCTTCGCCCTGAATTTTGTTGTCAATGTGAGTTCGTACGTCTCTCCTTCTTTGATGGCCTCCTTGGCTGCCCAGATCGTGTTGGAATAGGACGCCTCGTTATCCAGTGCGACAAAATTGGGTAAAGGATGTGCCTCAACGTAAGGTGGTGAAGGCGGCGCGTCGAGTACCTCGCGGACACGAGTCAGATAGAGTTCAAACTCGGCCTCGTCGATACCTATCTTGCTCGAGGCGCCAATAGCGTTGCCGATTGGATCCTCTTCACCTCGACGTATCAAACTGAACAGCGTCCACTCTCCAGTGTAATTATCGAGTCGAAGCACGGTGGTTGCGAAGAGTTGCTCGCTATCACTGTGTTTCAAGCTGACATCCTTCTCATCTGGTGGTGTAAACTGGTAGCCAGGTAATGATTCTCTCTTGAGTTCATAGCCAAAGTAGCCGATGAGCCCAACCTGAAGCAAGGGCTGACCAACATCTGTCTCCTGATCCAATGACTCAGAAGGGAGTGTTTCCGTGTTTGCCACAATAGTCTCCTGTTGGAACTTCTCCAGCCACGACCAATAGGAAACACTGAGCCTTTCTGATTTGATGTTCTTGCCATGCTGGTAGAAAGACACATGTCTCGACTTGGTAGAATAGCTCAGTGTAAATGAAGCCCATGATAAGTACGAGTTGCGAGAGTGTGAGTCTCTGACCTACAGCCAAGTCAGAATCTGAGAAGTTGTTGGCATCGGATAGGGGAAACATACTTTGGCGCTATCAAGCCAAGCCTCGCCGTCTAGGGATCTACCCCGAAACAGCGTTTGGAACACAATCTCTGCAGATGGGCCTTTGCCAATTCTAGCAGACTTGACGTAGTAAGGTGAGACCAGTCGTGCCGGGTCAGCCTCTGCAACCTGTGCCTTTTGCAAGTCGGTTTGCTCAACGGCATTCTGCTGAAGAATGTGCTCAGGCAGCGACGCGTTCTCAAGAACTCTACGCTTTGTCCACTGATTTCTGGGGTTGCTAGTCACCCAAAAGTCAAGGACGATATCTCGGAAGTTTGAGAGGATCTGCTTCCCGTGAGCAGAGCAAACGCTTTCTGGATGCCATTGCGTGCCAAAAACAGGGCGTTCCCGGTGCTGAAGTCCCATCAACACCTTCTTGGAGGGGTTCTCTGGGTCATATGTCCATGCTGTGACTTGAAGTTCTGGTGGGACATCTAGGGAGTGTCAGTATGAGCACAATGTGAAGGTCCAGTATGGGGAAGACAAAATACCTTCAATGTCCAATACAAGACTGTTATACCTTACTCCATCGAACTTCTGCGGCAAACCACTGAGGATGCCCGTACCTCGGTGGTGGATCTGGCAGATCTGGCCGTGTTTGATGTTTGGTGCATGAATAATATTGGCACCAAATGATGTGCCGATGCCTTGATGTCCAAGGCAGATTCCCAAAATGGGTATGTTGACTTCTCTTATAAGCCGAGCGTTGAAGCCAAAGTCTGCTTCGCGCTGCGGTGTGCCGGGGCCCGGTGATAGGATGATGGCATCAAGGTGAGGGAGGATTTCCGATTTGAAGTGATCCCTGGGAACAAACAGTTAGTCATTGTTTACAGTTAGAGCCTTGAAATCTTTTTCGTTCTGCATACCATGAGAACTGGTCGAATCGAACAATAGATACACTCCACTCTGGATAGGACTGTCCATCGTGACCCTTCTCAACACCTTGGAGAAGTTGTAGAATGTTGTTGGTGTAGGAATCATAATGATCAATAATGAGAACCTTGATTGTGCCCATTTTGGTAATAGTGTAATGCAGTATGAAAGTCCCCGATGATAAAATAATTTCAGGTAAATGTTACTTGGCATACAATAAGAATGTTGGTTGTCTTTTAGCAGCAGACCTGCTCGCCTTCAACTTGATGCGACTAGCGCAGGTTATTATGCAAGCCGACTCGATAGGAGCAGCTCGATTTGGAGATAGACATTGGATCGAGAACACATACGGTCTTACCCACTCTATTCACTGGAGTTATGCTAGCCAAAGAGAGTTTCGAACTTAGGGCCATGCGAGCCAGTAACTGGCTGTTGTCAGGCTCCTCAACGTGCCTCCATGTTCTTGTTCCCAGTCAGTGATGACTTGAGAATCAGCCCGGATCGTGTCATTATTGCTTGCGTCGGGGATGTGCAGCTTAATCCTGAGATACCGATGTCGTCAGCTATGGTTCAAGTTCTTTCAAGTGCCTGATTCTTCGGCACATCCGAAACTGCTTAGCTACCTTCCATTTCCTGTGGCAAAGACAGGGGAGGGTGCTCGCCGAGGCATGGACTTGCAGTGATTAGAGCTTCAGGTCAGTCTCATACACTGGATACAGACATGTGTACTGCCTCGCCTCAATATGCATCAAAGCAGTGCTACTTTTGTTCGACCTTGACGGAATCTCTCCGCATGCCATCACGACATCAAAGGATCATGTTGCGAGACGTGGCAAAGAGCAATATCAAGTTTAGACTCACTAGAAACGACGATAAGGGAAACAATTCTGGCTAGTCTATCTCTCGGCATGTGGCTGATATTACCAATCCTTTACCCTGGGTTACGGAGTAAGCCAGCCTGATAGGAGCCTTCATGCAGGTGTGTTTAAAACGGCGTAGGGTAGTATTGTCCCCCACTCCCGCCCGGGTAAAGGGCACAGATACGCATTTCCCGATACAATTTAGCGCTGTGGGGCTGTTTGGCTAGTTGCAGATCCCTGTAATCACGCTATAATACACTAACCTAATCGGATGGACATGCCGTGCTTGACCCTCCTGTCCCTCTCGGAGCTATGTAGACGTCCTCTGCTGTCTTCTGTCCAAGCCCGTTCCCTCTCACCATCGCCCTCGGAGGAAGTGAGAGATGCAGCCGGTTCTGTTTCCGCCGAGTCGCTCTGAGGCTACCTCCCGCCGGGCCAGAGACGCCTCGAAGCAGGGCCCCTGGCGGTGCTCCAACTGCCCCAAGGAGTTCGCTCAGAGTGAGTACTACGCCCTGTCGTGCCTTGTGATCAATCCCTTCGAGTGGATGATGGTTCGTGCCCGTACCACCAGCAATCCCACTACTGGCCCTGCATCTGCTGCATTCATTCCCTAGTTGCTTGTGGGCTAATTATCTTTTCTTTGTCTCTGAAGAGGAATATCGGTACAAGCATCAACAGCGCTGTATTCAATCGTCCCAACGACAAAAGCTATCCAAGCAGAAGTCTTGCACAGCTTGCGCATCCTCCAAATTGAGCTGCGACTTGGGCACGCCGTCATGTTCACGCTGCATCAACAGGAACAAGACGTGCCGATACGTCTCGGCCAACAATCCCAACGCCACGTCTCAGCAGATCGAGGCATCCCAACGGCCTCGGGGGCACCACGCTCGCACCAGTTCGGGACAGGCCTATGATAACGATAGCGTTGTAGGAAATAGCTCATCGTTGTCAATTTACTCTACTCGTCGTCAATCAGATCTTGAGCCTGGAGCTGTCATGCAGGACGCGGGGAACCAAAACCGCACCTCTGCCACCTCCAACGGCCTGCCACTTGCAGCTCTCCAACAACAGCCATTGCCTGCACGTACCTCTCACGGTATCGATATAAATGGGTGGCATGCGAACACACAGACAAATAGACCAACTGTTGGTTTTGGAGATCCTACGCCAAGCCCGGGCCAGCTTGAGAGGGACAGCATCTCATTATTTGACTTGACCAATGAGACAGACCCTGCGTCTCGATGGCAGCAAGAAATACCTTGGTTCTCACAGAATGCATTTCTCTCCCCTGAACTGCCTATATCGCCAGAGCTCGATGACCCTATGCAAGGGGGAGGCTTCACGGGTGCTTCTGAGGATCTCAACTTCGATCTCCTGGGCTCACTTGGGATCTTGACTCAGAATCGAATCACTCCGGGCCAGGCATCGCAACCGGGCGGATTTTCAACCATGCTAAATACGCCAGTCTCATCTGATGGTCACTACCCAAGAACAACATCTATTGCCAATCACCATAGTAATCAAAACTCTCCACTTGATGTGGAAGCCGATGCCGAACAAGGCAAAACTCTTCATAGTGCTGTCAAAGCTGCGCGTGGCATGGAGTTGCCACCTACCGCCACACCACGTCTGCCATACGGTATCAGTCGAAACCTACAGTCATGCCCGTTTCACAGACTCCACAAAGACGATGATCTCATTAAAATGGTCAGCAACTACCCCAGCATCATGTTGCGACCCGGAGTATATCCCCCATTTGTACATCACAAGCTTTACCGATGTTCTGCTGGGGACGTTGCAGAGCCGCTTGCTAAGGCATTCTGCTGTGTCGGGGCCTTCTACGCATCTGTTCCTGTCAGCGAGATATTTGTTTACTCGCTCATAAATGAAGAGACTAATAAGCTTGTTAAAGGATTTGTAAGTGAACACCGACTACAAACAAGCCATTCAGTCTCATTAACCGTGTACAGCATCAATTACCAGGTTCTGATGCAGACATGCTAGCGGTGGTCCATGCCATGTGTATCTACCAGATCCTAGGGTTCTTTGTCAGCGTAAATCCAGAACAGACGCGTGCAGCCGAGTCACAACAGATGTTCTTCCTTAAGGTAGGTAACACTTCACCCGTTTAAGTTTGAAGAAACATGAGCTAAAACTGTACGGCAGATGACCAGACGTCTCGCTAAACAATATCTCCAAACCTCAACAGTCGAGGACGGCGGAGAGAGCAACTGGCGCAAATGGCTTATGGATGAGACAATACGAAGAACCGTTTTCCTTGTCAATGCCATAAATACTCTTTCCTGTCGTGTTCAGAAGCAAGATCCAAACTATTTCGAGCCTCTAGACAACGATCTTATTCACAACCTGACTCTCCCAGCACCTGAGGCAATCTGGAAAGCTTCGTCGGCAGAGGAATGGTCTCTCGCCAAGTCTCAACTTCCTGCTGATGACTTTGCTCGGACAAAAGTCACTGTCCGCCGGGCTGTTGATCAGATCAAGAATTCCGGAAGGTCTAGGGATCGAGGCACTCCTATTAGCCCGCTCGAGTTCGATATGTTTGATGACTTCACAAAGCTAGTCATTGCTACAGCAGATGTACAGTAATAGAGTCTGATACTGTGTTGCTAAAGTAGGTGAATTCAAGAGCATCTATCTCTATAGTTTCAAGACATTAAATTCCTAGTAATATCATTTTCAGGTTCTCTACTTGAGGATTCGAATACAACGCGGTGTGTAAGACTGCTTTGTAATTATATTTTAAGGCAGAATGATGATGCGATGAAATTGACACTTGCTGTGATCTTAACACTCTCAATCAAGTGAATGGGACATAACGCCTGAAATAAATAGTTGAGATATAGTTAACATATCTCATTATGCACAGATCGTTGAATCTTATGCAAGTGCATATATATATATAGAAACTAAGCAATGCATCTGATACTCCTTTCCGGAGATATTAACGAACTGCATCGGCCTTTAAAGCTCCCTAGCTTCCTAGCTTATAGCCTTCTCATTAATGCGGTCCAAGATTACCAGACGCTCCGCGAATCCCTTACCAGCCTTGCTAAGAGCATCGATGTTATCCTTTTCTCTCAATAGGATCACGTTCTCAGGATAGAACTTTCCCAGGAGCGCTAGCTTGAGAATAGGGTCTGAGGTGGGAATGATGTGGATTGTGTTTCCGTGACCGTCCTTTACTCGTGGTGAAATGACAAGTCCAGGTCGCGAGAGAATGTCTGCCGCATCGTGAATAATTGTCTTATGGATGCCATTGCCGCCTTCTGCCGACAGTGCACTGAGGATGGGTGATGATTTTGCAGTTGTAGAACCCTTCTCCGCTTTGACTTCATACGCATAGCGTCGACCACGGGCGATCTGACCAAGGTCAACAGAAACAGACTTGCCCGAGTACAGCGTCAGGCGCAGCTTGACAATACGTCGAAGAGCGTCCTTCCCGGCGTCAATGGCCAAAGTGGACTCCGTGACCCTGGTGTCAACCCCTAACAGAGAGGGCAGGTTCCAGCTTCCGTCCCCAGAGACGGCTTCACTTGCTGCAAGCTCTGTTCGGGGAGCATCGATGTATTCCTTGTGCTCGTAGTCAAATAAGACCTCGCTCTCGGAATCATAGACATGGGCTGGATGATAACGTAGTAGATGAAGAGAAGTAGATCCTGACAAGAAGGCTGGCAAAACGAGGCCTTGAGAGTACTGGAAGCCGTAGCCACCTCGAGGGAGATGTCGGGCCGTGAAGACTTTGGCCAAATCAACAATGGCGACATGCTGAATTGTTCCTGTCAGACAGTGTACAAGGAAAAGCTTCCGAGGCTCTTCCAGATCGCGGATACCTCGGTCTGAGTCCCGGGGAATAACGAAAGGCACCTTGTCGTAGTTCTCAAAGGGAATCAAACTGTCGCGAAGGAGAATCATTCGATGAAGCCACTCGTTATACAGCTCCATTAGCTGCGAGTCACTCCGAGGTCCTAGTAGGAGGCCTGCGACAGCTGGAGTCCAGAGATGTCCCTCACAAGGACTTCGAAGTCGTATCTTGGGATTGGCGTTGGTAGGGTCGATGCTATCGTGGACGTATCCAACAAGTGTCTTTGCGATTTTGTTTGCTTGGATCACGATCTCTCGCCGCGCCGTATCCTGAGACGAGTGGACTAGTGGCAGTGTAGACTCTCTACCCGTAGTTGCAAGAGAAGCTGCCAAACCATTGACAAGGACAGTGCGAGCAGGGACGTCGTTTGGTCCATCTGGACCGAGGCGGGATATGATGACATCAAGAAGGGGCGAGGCGGTAGCGACCAGCTGTCGGACACTGTAAACCCCGGGCGGAGTGTAGAGCGCATTGTTTATGATCACAGGGTAGTGCTCAGCTTTCAAAGAATCTTCATGGTAGGGAGGAGAAGGAGGAGATGTCATGGCAACAGGTCCGTCTTTCTGAGTCCACGAAGGGTAGACAGTATAGCCCAGGGTGAGATTGGCAAGATTGGCAAGTCGGTAGGGCGGTGCGGAGGAAGGGGGAGGAGTGATAGCGGAGACCATTGTACGGGCCAGAAGCATGTGGTTGGAGAGAATCAAGGTTCGATAGAGGATTCGAGGGGGAAAAGAGCAGACGCGAAGGAGGGGCAGGGTTATGATAGAGGACCGAATGGTGGACAGTTCCGACAGCTTGGTCGGTTGACGATGCAATGTGGCTGTGTCTGAAGCGTAAATTTGGTCCCGAGGCTGGTTGTCCAGGTCGACTACTGCAAGATAAATGATTGTTTCCTTTACTTTGTCTGTAAATATCGTTCTGGGAAATCGGGCGCGTGCATGAAAAGCTATAGAAGGGAATGGCTAGGATGGTTGATGAATAACGCAACGGGAAGGGAGATTGATCGCTGGCATTAAAACATTCCTATGAGAGGCTTAACACAACGGATCCTCGGGGCGTATCGTCTGTCGATGTCCGATGGCCCTGATCAACTGTTGGTCCTCGCTACGCCCCTTAGTCCTGCTGTTGGTTGAGACAACTGCTGCTCCCAGCGCTTTCTTTCTTAATCCCAGGTAGTGTTGCCTGAGCTGAATTAATTTTTTGGCGTATTTTTGCTGATGCTGAAGCAGTTGGTTCCTCTGCTAATTCTAGACTAGGAGAAAAGAGGCTAGGTAGCTCAGCAAAGTGAGGTTAGTCAAAACGCCATCAAAAGCTTTGCCCAAATAGTGTTAATTATCACCAATAGAAGGTCTGGCGCAATGAGCAGGGGTTCCGCACGCAATAGTGGACTTAGCTTCGGAGATTTGTGGCAGTTCCAGGCTGCTCAACTCCGATGACCTCGGAGTTGAATGGCATAGTGGGGTCGCCCTGAAATTGATAACCAATACCAATAGGCTTGTTACATCTCATGCAAGATATCTGCGTGATTATTCATGGGAGGACTTACAAACACATCTGCTTCATAATTGGATATGGATTGTGTGCTTGTCAATGTTGCCAGATCTAGCCGATAGCTTAATCGGGGTGATGGTATTCCACCATAATGGTATCGAATTAGTAGACAGCTGCAGTGTATTTGTGCTTATGGTCATTAAATAGCAGTTGAAAGATCAATGCCACTGAAATAGCAATTACTCACAGCTGCTAGTTGAACTAATCTGCCTCCCTTGACTCTGTACCTAGTGACCTACCAAGCGAATTTGCTGAAATGGCTTCTGCAACTGTTAGTGCCGTTACTGGTGCCGCGACGGTCTCGACACAACTGGCGCCATTCTCTGGTACAGAAGGAACCTACATGCTGCCTCACCATGCCCAGGAGATTGAGAGATTGCATCGCCAACACCTCTTCATGAATACTACCACGGGAGGTCAATTGCTTGTAGTACCATCTATCCATGAAAAGAAGTCTTTGCGCGTACTGGACTCTGGTGCTGCAGATGGTGAGTCTCCTTTACCCACAGTCTGTTCCTGTTGTTAAAACTTGTAGGTTTCTGGCTTCGCGATCTGCCCCGCCAACTCCCATCACACGATCTGGAGCTCTATGGAGTCGACATTGGATCAGATCTCTTCCCTACACAAGATAAGAGTGCAGCCCACAAGGTAGAGCTTCGGAGCCACGATGTGAGAACTCCCTTTCCACCTTCGTGGGATTGGTCCTCGAAGTTCGACGTGATCAACCAGAGGCTTCTTATCTGGGGCATCAAATCTGCGGAATGGAACCGTGTCATCTCAAATCTCGTTTCATCTCTCAAGCCCGGCGGCTATATACAGCTCGTCGAGGCCGAGTGGATTGACCCCAAGAACCTTGCAGACGAGAAAACCAGACCTCAGCTCAGGAAGCAAGCTGCTCTACAAGAGTGGTCTACTGCCAGCTTTGGTATGGACATTCACATTGCATACAAGCTTGAGGGGCTTCTACGAGACGCTGGCCTGGAGGATGTCCACAAGATTCAGTTCGATCACGGCTATGGTGCCCTCGCCACCTCAAAGGACCAGAGAAATGTGTCAGCCGAGCTATGGGTCGAGTGCTTCCGAACTCTGGATGAGAAGATTCCAGGTAGGTCGAATATACAACCATCGCAATACCTAGTACTAATCAGAGATACTTTAAAGAAGGCGGAATTCCTGGGGTTGCAGCGAATTCGAAAGAGTTCCATGAGTTCCTCGATGCTTTAGAGATTGAGATCAAGACGTATGGATACCAACCCAAGCTCAATTATGTCTATGGACGAAGGCCATTTAATTGATACGGTCACAAGACTAGAGCTATGAAGACTATGAGTTTCACTTATATAAGTCAATAAAATACAGCTCGTCCAGGCGTTACTAGAAATGACCTAATATGAACTGAAAGATCTTCTGCTACCTATATATACACGGTTTGTGCCAGCAGCGTTCTGTATATAACTAGATTTATGAGGTGTCATGCAATGATTTAAAAGGACTTAATTACCGTAACACTTCGTTGTCCCAACGTTATCTAGAGCTCGGTTCGATCTGTCAGTTGTAAACTGCTCGCTAAGTGTATTTAAACTTTCAGCATAAATTCTACAGCGAAACAGGAGAGTGTATTAGAGGTATGAGTTCAATTCGCAGCAACAAGTAGCTAAGTATCAGGCTAGATACCGTCTACCGTATTCTCACCCCAAGTTCTTCACAGACTCAGCAAAGCGTTGCACCAACTCCAGCGCCTGCTGGCCCGACAAGCGAGGGTCACACAACGACTCGTAGCAAGTCTGCAAATCTTCCTCGCTCTCGCAGGATGGGCCACCTAAGCACTCTGTGACATCGTCTCCCGTTTGCTCGAGATGTATACCCCCCAGATGACTCCCAAGATTTCGGTGAGCAGCATATGTCTCCACAAGCTCAGCCAACAGGTCGTCAACCCTCCTGGTCTTGATTCCATCTGTAGTTGTGAATGTGTTACCATGACACGGGTCGCACATCCATATTGGTACATGGCCGCTGAGCTGCACTGCTCTGATGATGGCGGGAAGTGTCTTCCTCACCTTGCCGTGTCCCATGCGAGTGATGATGGTGACCTTGCCATACTGTGCTGTATCGGGAGCCAGGGTGTCAAGGAGGGCAATCACGTCTGCTGCTGTGGCTGTTGGACCGATCTTGACACCGATTGGATTTCGCAGTCCACGAGCATACTCAACGTGAGCGCCATCAAGTTGGCGAGTCCTCTCACCCAGCCAGATTGATGTTGCTGACAGGTTGTAAGACTCATGGGTAAGAGCAGATTCATAGGGGAGGTGAAGTGCTTCGTGTGACGTGTAAAGATGACACTTGTTGAATACCTTCCCCGGTACTGAGTTTGCTAGCCCAGTAACATGACGAATGCTGTTCTGCGTCGCTGCAGCATAGAAGTAGCCCAGCATGAGTCGCTTGGGATCTGGCTTTCTATCTTCCAGTCCTTCTGAGTTTATTATGTGGCCTCGGAATGCATGCACCGTCTCGCCGCTTGGAAGAACCTCGAAAGGGTTTGACCTTGGCTTGGCGTATTGCCCTGCAATACGCCCGAGTGGTATGACAGGCTTTCCAATTGCTTCTTCGAGTATCTGGCTTTGTTGATGGAGCAATTCAACCTTGTGATGGATGATATCGTGCTGTATATCGTGGAAGCTCTCTGCACAGTCTCCGCCTTGGATGATGAAGCCACGGCCCAGAGCAACATGGTAGAAGCGAACCCGTGCCTGCTCTATTTCCAAGCGACTGACAAGAGGGGGCAGTTGCTTCAGTGATGCACATACGTTCTCCAGAGCATCTGTATCATTGTACTCCACAGCCTGAGCAGCGTACTTTGACCGCCATGAGTCTGGCGTCCAGTGAATGGCCTCATTGCCGTTCGTCGTGATTTCCTTGACTAAGGCTGAAGCTGCGGGCTTTCTGTTCCGGTAACCCGCAGGAAGCCGGAGGTTGTGTGTCTAACCAAGATGTCTTAGCAACGGAGCATGTAGGGGATGGATAAAGACTTTACCGGTATCTCGATATGCATTGCGGGTGTGTGCAGTAGTGGTTGCCACTTGTCCAATTGTGCGATGGCTGTTAATGGATCACTTTGGAGATGTATGAGTTGCTAGTGCAATGTATTTCAGCGATACAGACGACTTGTGAAGTTATCTCTAACGTCGATATTTACACCGAAAGAATAGATAAAGGCATGTCTTTCTAAAGACCTTCCTGGCATACACTTGCCTTAGGCCTCGGCAATAGCAGGCACGCATCTACATACAATGTCACAATTTTGCGTGATTTTGCCTCTGATTGTTGTGTTCCAGCTTGTCCCATTGCCTTCCGTTGCTGACCAAAACGTGCCTTGTAAGACGTGGGGGCTTGGTGCACGATGCTATCGTGGCAACCAGATCATGCCAGAGGACCCGATACGCTAATGCAAGGACTGGAAGAGAGTTTCTGCAGCTCGGAGTTGGAATTGCGTTGATGTAGTAGACCAAGTCATCGGGAAGATCTTGCTCGGACATACTTGACCATGACACTTGGCCGAAAACGAGGCTGCATATGCACGTCGAGTCACAGTCCTTCGTCAGTTTTGAGGGGTGTATGGAGGCGACATGGTGAGCTGGGCAAGAGAGGTTTGCGTCACGGCGAAACTGCCCTTCGTTTCATACTAACAACGCCATTCTTAAGGATTATCCTAGAGTGATAATATCGATATAAATTACAAGAACTCATCAGTTATACATCGAACTTTGAGACAATATTAAGTTTAACTGTTTCCATCTTGTAACTTTCAGAGGTAGATTTAAAGCATTTAAATATAGGACGACTATTGAGAATAGAACTTGAAGATCATGCACTACCTGCTTGAAGCAGCGGAGCATTAGCTACAGCCTCAGACGTCTCGCGTTGCATATCATCAGTCCAGGTCGTGGTGTTTTGGCCGTTTTTATGCAGATACGCCAATCTCTCCACAACGTGCTTTCCCGCGTAGACTGCGCCATACTTCTGTGGGTTCGACGCAGTGCAGCAAGCCTTGATGGGCTCAACTAACGCCTCTCGGTTAGGATGACCAAACCAGGCGATGGAGTAGCGTGCCGGGATAATGTCAGGGATGTTGCCGTCGGCATCAGGCTTGGGGACCGGCTCCACAACGCGGTGCTCGGTAGAGATGAGGATGTCGTTGAACCAGCGGGACAGCAGATCCCCAACTATTCTTGGTTAGCCATTTTTATCTTGCATAGGGTAATGTCTAAGGCTCGTTAACTTACCGTTGATAATGGCGCATCCGGGAATCGGTGGAGCATCGATGTACTTCCCGTCGGCTCGGCGCACCTGCAGACCCCCACTCTCATCGTTGAAGAGCAAGGTAAGGGTACCATAGTCTGTGTGTGCCGAGGCCCTGGTCCTTTCCTTGAACGCAGCCCGAGTTGTCTCAGGGTAATAGATGACACGAAAGAAGTGGTCCTTCTCGTCAACATGAGGCTCAAAGAAGCCCCCATCGACACCGACTTGCTCTGCGAGAACACGAAGGAGAACAAGATGGACCTCATGACATTTCTCAAAGAAAAAGTTCATATCATCGCGGAACTCGGGCCAGTTCTCAGGCCACTGATTTGGCCTCGTGGGATCGTTCTCTTTTCCAACATCAAACGCTTCTTTGAGATCGGAATGGCGAGAATCTCCTGAAGTTCGAGCGGGAGAAAACCATCCATGGAAGCCCTTGGACTCGCCAGTCTCGACTTTTGCCTTTTCTGATACGGGCAGAGCAAAGAATTTCTTTGCGTGGGAGAAGAGGTTTTCTCGTGCAAAGTCAGGGATGGAGTGGTTTGCCAGGTACACAAATCCAACGTTGACAAAGGCATCGAAGAGCTTTTGCTTCTCTTTGATGCTGTCTTCCAAAACTCCTGGCGAGCGGGAGATTGAGGGGCCAATGATCTTGGCAAAGTCAATGACTGGGAGACTGGCGGTTTCTTTAGATGCCATTTTTAGAGACTTTTAAGAAAAGGTAATTCGTTATAGTAAAATTGTATAAGAATTTGGTGGTTTGAGCTTGGATACTGCTGTCTCTGTTAAGCCTTGTTAAGATTCTTAATTTTGGAGCTATGATCGATTTATTGATCAAGACTAGAATAATTTTCCAAGACATATACCTAATTAGCACCTAAAAGAGCCTCATGTAAGTATCTGCCGATTTAATTGGAAAGTCGTGTATGCCGCTGTCGTTCACAAGCCATGTCGACTCCCAGGTAGCAGAGATGATCCGGGCCGCATCGGAGCTGGCACCCTTGTCAGCATACCCTGAACCACTCCGTCCATCACCGGGAGTACACTCAATTGTCACGGCTAAGTAGCTATGAACCCTTGACAAAGTTTATGCATATAACCCATATATCCATGCAAGTCCGACCAAAACTACGCTGACTGGTCGCGTCATCGAGGACCCCTATGTCGCGTAAACGCGGAATTTGTGAACGCGACCTGCTTATGTGATGCTCGAACCGCCACGTCATGGTTTACGCTAACCCGAGAAAAGGCTAATTGATCTTCACGAGCCGTTTCGAGATGGTGAGTGATATGCATTAGCTCTTACAGGGCTCGGAGCGTGCTGGAAAAATACGATAATAGGAAGTTGGCATTGCGATTGCGTCAATTTCACTTGCATGTTGGAACGAGTGAGAATGCCGTCGGCATGTAATTCTGTTGATGTGCTTTCTTGCCAGAAAGACGAGATTATCGACTTCGATGGGGGTTGCATGTCTCTCCAGCCGGCGGTCGATGTGTGAGATTATAGCATCTTGAATACTTAATGTCTTGATCTGAGATCAAGAGGACAGCCTTCATTATCAACCCAAATTGCAATATTCACTATCCCCAAAATGGTCTTTGAGTCAAAGTTTCCCAAGGTTGACCCGCCCTCTACGGACGTGTTCAACTTTATCTTCAACACTGCTCGAGAGAAGTATCCCAAAGACAAAGTCCTATACCGGGTACATAACACCGGGGAGACTCTGACTTTGGAAGAACTGGAGAATAAGAGCTTGCGACTGGCTAGCGTTCTTGTCAAGAAATACGGAATCAAGCCTAACAATGTGATTGCATTTCTGGCCAACAACTCTGTGAGCCAACCTTACCCTCCCGTCGACTCAGCTGATTGACTAACGTCTGAGAGATAAACTATCCCATTGCATTCTTTGCGGCACTGGCAGCTGGGGCTACAATCTCTCCAATCCCTGTTCAGCAAGGACTTGATGCTCTGGCAATTATTCCCAGACTTGAACAAGCTGACGCCAAGTTGATCATAACTGACTCAACGCTGGCATCTATCACAAAGCCAGCAGCTGAAGCGTTCAATGGCATTCCTCTGATCAGCCTCGATGATTCTTCCGAGGGAATCAGCAACGTCGAAGAGCTGCTTGCCGAAGAAGATGAGCTCTTCAATGGATTCAGGCTGTCCACCCACGAGGAAACTGAGAAGCACTATGCTTTCATTTACCGTACAAGTGGATCATCCGGCAACGTCAAGTCATTCCTCACAACTCATGCTCACTGGGCTGCCAATCTCCTGACAACCCGTCTGACTGTACCCTCCGACACAGATCCAGAGAAAGACGTTTGGCTCTCCTCTCTGCCTTTCGCCTATGGAATCAATGCAAAGCTAAACCTTGGTCTGAATATTCTCCTCGGGATTCCTGTCATTATTCTTACTCAGCCTTTCGATCAATCTACCTTCCATCTAATTGACAAGTATGCTATCACCTTCCTTTTTGTCACTCCACCTCTCGCAGCCCAGATAGCAAAGTCAGAGAAGGTCGGGGTCACTTACAAGAGTATCAAATGGCTTCTATCTGCTGGAGCTCCTGTTCATACAAAGATCCGGGATGCCGTTCAAGACAAATTCAATGGTGTTCGCCTCACTCTTGAATGGGGAACGACGGAAACTCTCCTTATCACGCTTCAGGTCGACGAGGCTTCCTCGGTACCAGGGTCAAGCGGCACTCTTGTTCACGGCTTTGAAGCCAGGGTCCTCGATATTGAGACCGGCAAGGATCTTGGTCACAACGAGCAGGGCGAAATTCTTGTGAGGAATACTCTAGCTCGCTTCGCCGGCTATAAGGATAATGACGAGGCCAACAAGGATTTTGATGCTGATGGTTGGTTCCATTCTGGTGACGTCGGATACGTCGATGAGAACTCCAACGTCTTCATCGTTGACCGGTTAAAGGAGTTACTTCGTGTCGGCGATGGCTACGGCACTCATGCTTCGGCAGCCGAGTTTGAGGCTGTTCTTTTTGATCACCCCGCTGTTGCAACAGCGGTTGTAGTGGGCATCCGTGACCAAGAGACTCAACAAGAGCACCCTACAGCATTCGTTGTCCTTCAGCCAGATGCCACGCCAAGCCACAACTTGAACACTGAGGAAAGGTCCTCGGCTTTGGACAACCTGGCTAAGGAGCTGGAGGGTTACGTTGAGACGAAACTGGGCAAGTTCAAGAGGCTCTCTGGTGGGGCATTTTTCGTGGAGAAATATCCTTATGTTGGCTACAAGATTAACAAGAGAAGGTTGAAAGAGCTGGTACATGTTGGGCCGTCTTCAGATAGCTTTGTCCGATGGATTGATGCTGCTGCTTAAGGATACTCAAGTTTCATACTTCGATTAGCTTTTATTATGTTGGATGTTGTATTGACTAATCAGGTCAGTCATAAGAGGACAGTCCACTAATACACGTTTGAACAATCTGGATTCTGAATCTCCCAACAACCTCATTTCCAACCCCATAATGTTAACAAAACCTTTTGCGACAAATTATATAAGACTTAGGCCCACGACAAACTCGGATCAAAATCCACGATGAAGTCGTGCTTATTCTTCAGATGACTCCACATCGCTTTGTCAGAATTGAAGCTGCGGTGGTCTTTGAAGCCAGAGTCACAATCAAAGCAATACCAGCAATGGTCATGCATATCCTTCTCTCCAAGGCAGCCGGGACGTCTGATGAAACTGACGTGTTTTGCCCTCAAATGCTCAATCGCTTCCCCCATGTTAAAGAGTTCTTTATCATGCTCATAGCATGTTAGAAGAGGTCGCCGACTGGGACATCATCAGTATCAATGGCTTTTTGGTTATATTTTAATGCATACACCATATCCGATAATGCCGGAAAAGTCGTTACTTTTGTGACGTGGCGCGATAGCTAAGACCCTCTTAGATAATGTTTACTATTTGAAATAAGATGTAGTACCAGAGCCTTGGAAGAATTGATGGGGTGCATGCTGGGGGTCTCGAGCCTATAAATATTGGCCAGAGTAGTACCTTAGCTCAAACTATAATAAGTTGCCTGGTCTCTTGACTTCGTCGTCTGGTCTGCCTGAAGGGAAGTATTGGTAGGGTTCAGAAAATGTAGGGTAAGCAAAGGCTCATTTGGAATGGCTTAGCTTTGGCCAGCGTGCCATCTCAGTGGGTCTGCGGCAAGTTCCATTGTGCTGGGCCAATGAAGAGCTTCAGACGGCAACTTCCGACACCACCAACATAACTGAAGCTATGGGCACTGACGTTTATGACTTTGGTGCACCAGTGACTCGTGAGACAGGCCACTTTCTGGGGATCTCGCATACCAGTTTAGATATATACAGTAATACTAATAATTACAACGCTATCTGATGCTGTTTCCGGTCTCAAAGCTTTGACGCCCTTAGTCTCAAGAGTTCGTCAACCATTAATTGGCAGCAACCGAGGTATTGTGTTGGATCGACCAATGTCATCAGCTGGTCTGTGCTCAGATGCTTCGTAACTTGCTCAATCTTCTGCAGTGATTCTATCAAGGACAAATTTCCCTCGATGGCAGCTACACATGCACCGTAGACTACTTCATGGGCCTCCTGTCGGCCTATGAACTCAGCCAACTTCATCATAACAGCCTCAGCAACAATGAGTCCTCGTGTTGACTCCAGGTTGGTCTTCATTGCGCCCGAGTTAACCTGCAGGCCTGATAGTGCAAAGTTGGCTTGATAAAGTGAGCCGACTACCGAGATGAACGCGACCGGAAGTGCAGCCCACTCAAGGTGCCAAGGTCCCGAAGCACGCTCAAAGTCTGATACCATACCATCCAAGACCAATCCTGCCTGTGCCCGAAGGATCTTAGATTGTGCTAGGATAATCTCGCTCGAGATGGGGTTTCGCTTCTGAGGCATGGTCGATGATGCTCCTCGATGAGGTACAAAGGGCTCGGCAACCTGAGAGTTAATCAATATCAGCTCGCGCTTATGGAAGTCGATGGTGATATACTGACCTCATTCAACTCGTTAGACGACATGATCATCAAATCGAGCGCAATCTTTCCCAATGAGCCTCCAACCAATGCCAAAAAGTTCACAACCTCAGCAATGGTATCTCGAGCGACGTGCCAGGTGATAACGGGGTCCTTAAGTCCCAAGATGACGGCTAACCTCTTTCGCACTCGAATACCATCATCCGAGCTACCCAGCGAAGCCAAAGTACCAGCAGCGCCGCCAAATTGCACAAGAAGACACCGTTCCTTGATTTGTTGGAGACGCTCGGCGTGTCGTCGGAGCCCAGAGAGCCAAACACCACATTTGTAACCAAAGGTGATGGGCAGAGCGTGTTGTAGATGTGTTCGGCCGGCCATCGGTGTATCGCGGTACTTGGAAGACATGAACTCGAGGATACTAATTGTTTCGTTGAGGTGGCGCTCCACGATTGCGATACCGCTCTTGATCTGTAATTGCGAAGCCAAGTCCATGATGTCTTGTGTTGTAGCGCCCCAATGAATATATCCGGCTTTTCTTGTTAACTGCCGCACTGCTTAATTCAGAAAAATTGTTTTGTACTTACATTGCTGATGAGGAACCCAAGAAGCCATTTGTTCGACTAGACCAAGGATGGGATAGCCAACAACCTCTGCCCGCTTTGCAAGCAGAGGCCAATCGATTTTGGATACATCAGAATGCTCACGAATGACTTTGGCAGTTCCTGGAGGAATCACACCTTGGTCTTCCTCTGCCTGAGCCAAGGCGCATTCCGCCTCGATCAATTTTGAGACATATGATCGTTCAGAGAAACACTCTCGAATTTCCTGTGTTCCGAAAGTATCTCTGAACAGAGAAGTATCATGAACGGTAGCAGCAGCCATTGTTGTGTGTTTGGGGTGCTTAAAGCTAAAGATTGAGGTCAGAAAGCCAGAAGCATGAACCTTTCCGGGTTCTCATGACAAAGGACGTGGAGGTTTATGTATATACTAACTCATCATGAGAGCTCCACAGTATGACCGGTAGGAGGAAAGAAAACTCAGGACCTTGACCCTAAGTGATAAAAATATTTAGGTAATTCTAGTCTAAACTTAGGGTTCTCTTTGCTAGGTTTATTTTGACACCTTGGATTCTTTCTTGTTTCCTTAGGCGGAGGTCGATGGCCCCACTGGAATATACCAATCACTATCCCTATCCCGACACTGTCGTCCCGCTTTTCAAGAATAGTGGGGAACGGAATACGACGTTGGGCTCGCTTAAAGCGGGATAAGCTTGACTGGCGCGGCGGGATAACGGAATAACGGGATAGCGGCGAAAAGGCTTGCCCCCATGATCAACAGAGATCGATTGTCCAACGGTTTTCCCTATTGCTACTCCGCATTATCCCCGCGACTAATTCTTCTCCATGGGGTATACAGATGGAGTGTTGAGCTTAATGGCTTGGGCTAGAGACCGGCTTCAGGAATTTATAAGAACACGCACACGCTCTCGACATGGTATCCATCCTCGTGCTTCCAGACTTCCAGCGTTCGAGTTGCTGGTGTAGCCATCTTAATCCCCCCGCAACAAGCTCTTTATTTGCCAGTTCTTCTTTTTCCTCTGTAACGCCGAAATGGCTGTCCCTCCCGATGCCTCAATGTCCAACCCTTCAAAGGATGCGAAGCCTGAGGCTGGCTTCGAGGCCGTCCACGATGAGAAGGCCCTCGAGCAGAACGAAGTTCATAATCATCGCGGAGACTACTCGGGTGCTGCAACCAAGACTGACCCTGCTGAAATTGCCTTGGTCCGGAAGCTAGACAGGATGATCATGGTGAGTCTTGCAACCAAGGACTACTGGAATCTTCACGCAGAATTGCTGATTGAGTAAGCCTATTCTCTGGGCCATGTACTTTCTCAACTACCTTGACCGAAATGCTCTACCCCAAGCACGCCTGAATAGCCTCGAGAAAGACCTTAACCTCAAAGGCGTTGAGTACAACACTGCCATCTCGATTCTATTCGTTGGTTATCTCTTAATGCAAAGTATGCTCTGCTATCCAATCATCATAAACCACAACACTAATTCCACCATTCGACAGTTCCCTCGAACATGTTCATGACACGAACTCGACCGTCCATATACTTATCTTGCTGCATGATTGGTTGGGCCGCCGTCTCAGCCTGTACCGCCACTGTCAAGAGTTACTCTGGCCTGATTGCGTGTCGATTCTTTTTGGGTTTCGTTGAGGCTGTAAGTAGTTGCCAGCTTCCAATAATGGCTACCTATACTAAGACCTGAAACACAGCCATTCTACCCGGGCGCCTTGTATTTGCTATCGATCTACTACACTCGGAAAGAGCTCGCTACACGTATTTCGCTTCTCTATACAGGCCAAGTCGTCAGCACTGGCTGTTCGGGGCTTATCGCGGCAGCTACATTCTCTACACTAGACCAAGTAAAGGGAATTGCTGGCTGGAAGTGGTGAGTGAATAGCTTTTAATCAGTTACAAGACTTAATCACTAATGTATGGACTCTTAGGCTCTTCATCATTGAAGGTTCAGTGACGGCTCTTGTTGCCATCTTTGGCTTCTTTCTACTCCCCGATGACCCATCTGAGACTCGATGGCTCACTCCTCAAGAGCGTGAGCTTTGCATCAAGCGAATCAGCCGAGATACCGTTGGCCAGCAGGTTCGAGGCACTACTTGGGAAGGTCTCAAGCAAGCTTGCAAGGATCCTAGAACCTGGCTTTTTTGTCTTATGCAGAACCTCCACATCAGGCACGTTGCTCCAAGATGTCGCTTTTACTAGCTTGACATACTAATTACATTTCAGTGCATGCTCCTTCAACAATTTCTTCCCAACCATCGTCCGTGCCATGGGATTCAAGTCTACTACGGCCTTACTCCTCACCGCACCCCCATACTTTGTTTCTGGCATTCTCGGCATTCCATTCGCATGGTCGTCTGGTCACTTCAACGAGCGGACTTGGCATATTACCGCCGGCCTCTCTCTTGCCGTCGTCGGATTTGTGATGTCATGCGCCACTGTCAACGTGGCAGTGCGATATACAGCCACTTTCCTTTATGCTACTGGCGCTTACTCGGTCGGGTCTGTCATACTGGGATGGGTCAGCAATACCCTATCCCAAACCCCTGAGAAGAAGTCGGTGGCGTATGCTCTGGTGAATGTTACAGCCAACTTGGCTTATATCTACTGCGCTTACCTTTGGCCTTCATCCGATGGCCCGGATTATCTTATGGGGTTCTCTACCATGGTTGCATTTGCTGCCACAAGCATTATGTGTGCCTGGGCCATGAGGTTCTGGCTGAAGAGACTCAACCGCAAGATTCTTGAGTCAGAGAACGAGGCGGTCGCTCTTTATGCCTACTAGATGATTCTGACTTATGTCAAAAAGTGTTTAGTCTAGGCCGATTTTCAAGTCTAAGAAACGGAACGATTGAAAGATGTTGGAAATCTTGGGAACAAGCCTGCAAAGTCCCAATGTACACAGTTGTCTATTAGAGCCTGTTCTCGATGGTGTCAAAATTGGTGTCGTTATAACGTGAAGGTGGATTAAAAATTGAGTAGCGCATATATAAATGCCATTAAGTAGACATGCGGCTTCATCCCCCTGGACTTGGCGTGTTGCTGTCTTGTAAAGTATTCTTGAGCCGTGTAGTAAACTGATCAGAAAGCTTCCTTGTGGATCTGTCGAAACGCGGTTAAATTGGTTGTGTTATTCTTATGATCCAGCCTTCGCTTAGTCAACCGACCCCGCACCAGGGAACAAACTTCCGTCATTTTTCGGACCATGCATCAAGATCTTTATAACCTTCATCATGACTTCAACTCATGGCGAAGCGCGATTAAGTTCGCCAACTAGTCGAGTTCCTGGTCAAGTATGGTAGGCTAGCATTATCCTTTGCGACTAATCCCTAGTTTCTGGGGTTCCTCCAACTAATACAAGTTGAATAGTGATCGTTGTCGACGGTATGTCCCATGCTCAAGACGCCAGCTTGTTTTAGACCATCTCAACATCGATACGATAACCTGCAAGCGGAGATCCTCACTGACATACGCCCTAGAAGAAAGATTCGATGTCACGGCGAAGAAAATGATGTAAGCAGTATGCCTCTTCGCCTTGCTTAAGTGTTACTGATTCCATCTTATAGTGCTCTCCATGTCTCCAAGCCAACGTTGTATGTGTGACAACTGCTAAGTTGAAGAGGAATAGGAAGCGCAAAAGGCAAGACATAGCTTTCTATTACCTCTTACCCAAGCGCTTTCTAACATAATATAGCTTTTACGAAGCCGAAGGAATTGAGCAGCGCCGTGAAAAGCCAACAGATACCTCCCAGCATGTCACACATACCAGCTACTCTCTACAGAATGCAGAAGTTCCAAATTCTACTGCTACAGCTACCGCAACTCCCCTGCCGCTTTCCTTCCAGCCGGCTATTCAAGGGACAGCATTACCTACTGCTCCCAGCTTAGGTGGTCGTCAAATGAGCACCGACCAAGCCCCCTCTCAACCCAGTTCTCTTAACCCCATGAAGGAGCCTGTGATTGGCCATATGGGCCGTCTTGTAACTGATGATCGACAAGTACCCATGTTTGGCGGTTCAACTACAGGCGTCCACTTCATAACTCAAGCTGAACAGCAACTTCAACTTCTCCACATGCATAAGGATGCACTTCCCAGCTGTGCATATGGCCTATACCTCCATAACCCGTGGGGAGCTTCGGTCCATAGTTCTGCGTCGCCAGTGGTGGATATCATCACTCAACTTCCTCCGAACACAATTGACATTGTGCAGGCAACCATAGACCGATGGACCCCATTGTATCCTATTGTTCACAAGTCATCGACAATCGATGCAATCCAGGGGCTTCTGACCTCGTATCAAAGTCCAGGCTATGATGTTGTTATACTTTACCAGACACTTGTTCTACTTGCATTAGGAATGATTGGCCAGAAACTGGATTGTATACAGCAACACAATCACTTCTTATGTGCCTCTGAACCCTTTTACATGATTTCCACTACATTGCTGGAAAGAGTTATTGGCCAGACATGTTTGCAGAGCTTGCAAGGTCTAGTTATCACCCAGCTATATGTTCAGCTGTCAGGGCGCTATCCAACAGCATCCCACATATCCGGTCTAGCTACCCGAATGGCTCAGACTTTGGGATTGCATCGACACTCTGATCGATTCAAGTTCGACCCTCTCGAAACGGAACTGAGAAGGCGGGCATGGTGGTGCCAGTATTCCTTAGATGCGTACGCCCGTCCCTCAATTCTCCACACTGTTGCGTTTTTAGTGACTCCTTCGGTAGATTCTCAAGCGCTTATCATGGGATGCCGCGTCTGATTCGCGATCAAGATGTTGATACCGACTTTCCGACAAGTGTCGATCATAACCTCTTGTCTCGGACTCGTGTCGAATTCCCCTTACCGGGTGAGCGATCACAAGTAGATACAGCCATTAGTCTTTTCAAGCTTGCTCGCATCATGGGCCGTACTCTTGAAGACCTCTACACTACAACCCGTCGCCGAGGAGGCGTTGCTAAGATTGCACGTCTACAAGCTGAGCTTAACATGTGGGAGCAGGTTATTCTTGAACCTGAGCTTGAGCCTGAGCCTACTGCGTCGGTGACTACCAGGTCTCTAGAGGCCACGTTTTTGAGAGTTGCGCACTGCGTTGCCACAATTCACATACATCGACCGGCTTTGTCTTTTACATCTGCAGATGCCCAATTCGTGTCATCTCTCAAAGCATGCGGCCAGGCTTCCGCAAAACTTGTTGAGTTACTATCTTCTTGCTTAGGCACGCAGGGAATCAGTCATGATGCCACAAGTCGAGTCATGATGGGCGACTGGCCAGAATCTATGCTTGTCACACTCCTCTATCCCAATGGAATACATATGTTGTGGCAAGCAGGGTTAACAATCCTATTCACGGGCTGGAAAGGATATCCTGTATCAGTCGATCAAGACGAGAATCTGATTCAAATGTGTATTGCGACTCTGAGGGAGTTTCATCGGCATACAGATGATGTTGGGAACCATATTGGCCAGTGTGCTGATGTCTTGGAGCTGCTTTGCAAGAAGGTATTCTCAGAGTTGGAAATAATGCCTGATCTTGATCAGCTTCAGTGGAATATTTGGGATTGGCCAATAGCATCAGCGCTGGAACTTGTAAATACTCTTGATATAATACCCTTGGATTTAAACTTAAATCTGTATTAATAAATACAATACATTTAACAAGAGGATTCCATTTTACTTACTTATTTCTTATATCAGTCCATTATTACATAATTATCTGGCGCCTCTATAATGTCACAATATGGCACATGTAGAAGATATTATCCCGGTTTAGCAACTCCAAGCTTTATAAATTTCCAGACCACTGATGAATAAATATTATATCTGACTCAAGAAGCATTTAGACGACAGAAATACGAATCATTATTTATTGCAATTAAAGTCTGCTAGAAATCTAAGCTAAAAAACCACTCTCCTTCCAGTATCTTATGTATTTCACAGCAATTTCTGTAGTAACAGGACCTTGTGCTGACAAAGTACTAGAGTGCTTCTGTGCCTTCATCGTGTCGAGAATCAAACCACCGCAAGACATGCGCTCAAAGTTAGAATCCAAGAAATCAATAAGTCGTGCAGCCGGGTTCCAGGTATCGGCTGGAAGTGGCGAGTTACGCACCAGCTTTACCCATCGGCTGAAAGGGATAATGCGCCGAGGTGGAATGTCCAGAGCAGCCGCCAACGCTTGTGACATGACTTTCCAGGGCTGCCCAACTGGGTTATCGATATGGTAGACGGGATGCGGCTCAGGACGATCTATATCCCCTAGATATAGAAAATCAACCATGGTATTAGCCACATTATCCACTGGGACCCATTGCACAACGCCATCAAAATCGGGCCATGCACGGAGAGACTGAGCCGACTTGACGAGAAATGCGAAGTGTTCTATGGGATTCCAAAAGCCGCTTTTGCTTGAACCAGCGATCTGTCCGGGACGCACAACCATGGCATCAAAGACATCTGGATGCTTGTGTAGTGTCTGATCGAGGATACGCTCGCATGCCCATTTTGCTTCACAGTAACCGATGTGAAGCACAGATCCTAGGGAAACACGCTCCTCTGGACCTCGGGATGAGTTGAAGTGGCCGACAACACCTATAGAAGACACGAGCTGGAACGTGATACGAGGAACATCCTTGCGACGGGACATGTCCCGTGCAAGATCCAACAGGTGACGGAGAGCCCGGAATTGAGGTTCGAATGCCTTGACAGGCCGAGTTCCACTCATTGGCCAAGCGTTGTGTATAATGTGCGTCCCATTCTGCACCAGCCATTCATAGTCGGACGTAGGGAGGCCTAGGTTGGAGCTCGAGGCATCTACTTCGAGAATACGCAACTTGGATTGCTGAGCAGAAGTGAGTGTAATGCCGCGAGACCTGAAAGCTTCGTCCTGTCGTTCTTCAACTGGTGCCCTACTTCGGCGGTTGATACAGACAACTGTTTCCACATGGTCGTTACTCGCAAGACTGCTGGCTAGGTGAGAGCCGAGACTACCGGTAGCGCCAGTCAAAAGGACCACAGCCTTCTTGCTCTGGGTCCGGGTGATTGGGCGGGCGTCTCGTACCTCGTTGTGTGCCTCAAAGCCAGCCGAGTACTTAGCAATATATCGTTCAATTTCCAACTCTCTCTGCCTTTCCTGCTCTTCGCTTATCGACTCCTCAACTGCTGCCTTGCTCAAGGTTGATTTGGGTAGCCTATCTCGGGGCTTTCCTGATGCGAGAGCGATGATGACCTTCTGGAAAGTGTTCTCGGGCAGTGATCCATCAGTCCAGTCAACATGGCCGTAACCAGCGTTGTGAAGATTACGCTCCCATTCCTCAGCGGTAATAATGGCATGCTGGCGGCCATCGTCGAACAGCCACCAGCCCTCGAGGAGACCGAAGATGATGTCGACAAAGGGTACAGATTCGGTCATCTCCAGGATCATCAAAAAGCCATCGGCACGCAGTGCACTTCTTAAATTAGAAGCAGAAGTCACAAGATTCCTGGTTGCATGCACCGCGTTGCTACCAATGATGATGTGTTGACCCTTCAGATCTTCAGCTGGCGGTGTTTCGATGTCGTGGAATGCAAATCTCATGAAGGGATATGACTTGCCAAACTTGCGTCTGGCGTTTGCAACCATAGATCCAGATATATCTGTAAATGTGTACTCAACGGGGATTCCGAGCTTTGCTAGCATTGGCGCCAGGACATGGGTTGTCCCTCCAGTTCCAGCACCTACTTCGAGTATCTTCAGCGTCTCGCCAGGCTGACTGTTTCCAAGTCTCTCCACCAGATTTTCTGTAACAAGCTTCATGTGGTTATAGTTCATTCGGTTGAAAGTGTGGTCACAGTACAATGCTTGTACTAGATCACGACCCTCGATACTTCCAAAGATAAGACGAAGGCCGTCTGTCTTTCCCTTGAGAACATCGGCCAAGTGAGTTCCTGCATAGTAGGTGAGTCTGTTGGCCACTACAAACTCGGGATACTTGGCCAGCTGCTCTTCGAGTATCTGCGAACTTGTCTTGCGAGGAGTAGGAACCCGTGTACGCGTGATCTGTCCGGTTGTATCGTTGATATCGATAAGGCGGGCATTATCAGAAAGGAATCTATAGATGAAGTCCACCAATCTTGTGTGAGCTGGCGGGAACTGTATGCGTTCGAGGACTCTTCCAGGCTCTACAGTCGTCAGAGAGGCACCAAGCTGTTCAAAGGCCTCAACGACAAGGGCGACACAGAGACGACTGGAGCCAGCCAAGACCTCACGGTCGATGTTATCGACTTTAAAGTCTACAAGGTGCTCATCGCAGAGAAGTTTCACCTGAGCGAATGATGCCAGTACATCGGACGCGGAAAGCTGCAGATTGCTTGATACCGGCTTCGAATCCATAGACGATGAAGGTTTTGGTGGAGTCTGTGCCAGGTCGAGGTCTGTGGGTGTAGTCAAGCTTGACACCTTGCTCAAATCAGACGAGCTACCAGATGACTCGCTGTTGTCGTCGGTGCTGGAAGCTGAGGCACCATCGTAATCAGGGCCATAGAGCGCTTTCGATATGCATACGACAAACTTTCGGAGACTTGTTGCCTCCATCAGCTCATTCTGATCCAAGGTGCACTTAAAAACGACCTGAACCTCACGAGCAACCTCCATACCCATAAGCGAGTCGATACCAAAATCCGCCATTTCGGCATCAAGCGTAATATCGCCAGCCTCTATTCCTGCCACATGTGCCACAAGCTTCTTAACGTCCTCCGTGATATCCGGATGGCTGGGGGCTCTGGGCTTGATAGATACCCCCTCTTCTTTAGAAGCTCCTCTATCTTCAGCAACATTTCCAGGGGATAGGGGAGGAGTGAGTATAGGCTCAGTGGGCTTGGAGATAATTTCCGTTGGTGGCTTTAATTTGAGAGCTGACGGATCAGTAGTCAGCCTCGTCAACATACGGCGCATAGAGGCCTTTGCCACCCGCGCATACTGAATACCCATCATCACCTCACGCAATAGGCCAGTTGATGCATTAAAGATAAATAAGTCTGATACCCAGAGTTTCTCAGATTGGCGAGTATGCCGACCAAATATATGCCAGCTCTCCTGGGTCTGATCGGATTCTTGGTCGACAAACGGGGACCGCATAGACAACTCACAACCCGTGGCAATGAACATATCAGCTGGATCGCAGTCGGTCATGCAATTTACCCAGATGCCGCCGACTTGACTGAAGGAGTCGCTGAGAGGTACGTCGAGCCAGGTGATCCCAGAGGGTTTCTTGACAATGTGCCCTGTGCACTCAGTTGAAGAACCGACAATAGCTCCGACGCCACGATATAAGTCACCGTAGTCAACAACATCAGAGAACGTGCGGTATATGTTGCGGCCCGTCAGAACGTCAATCCGGTCAGCTTGATGCCCACCCAAGCCGAGCTGAAGCATCTTTGTGCAGTTGGTGTGGGTCACTAGTCGATCGAAGCGTGAGAACTCCGATTGATAGCCTCTATCGAGAGGATCTCGGATGTGAATCTCAGCTTCAACATGCGTCTCCGCATGTTTCTCGTCTGATTGTGACTCATGACTATAGATCCTCCACTTCCAGTGGGTACCTTGATCGCCTAGCGGCTCAAACTTGAGATAGGTAGTAAGTGAAGAGTTGACGCAGAGTGGCGAGTGGTTGACCATGTGGTGAATAACGGGGAGAAAGCCGTTTTCCCTCCATTTCGAATTGATGCTAAACAGTGCCTCGATGGCCATATCAACCATGAGGGTAGCAGGACAGATGGGGGCGGTTTGGGCAATCAAATGTCCCGAGATGAAGCTTCTGTACTTTTCTGAGCTTGTGTTGATACGGAATACCGGGCCATCTGCCTGGCCGGAAACCAAACTCCACAGACCGTCTGTTTTCCCATGTCCTCTTTCTTTGCCCTCGGCAGTGGACTGTGGGGGTCCAAGTGCAGCAGCAGCAGCATTTACAGCTTGAAGAGGAGATTTGAGTTCAAGCCAGTGCTTAGACATTTCAAATTGATATGGTGGTATCATCATCGTGGTGTACTCGCTACTCTGTGATGGGTGGTGGCCCCAGAAAGCAAGGGACAGCCCCTGATTCCACAAGGACAAGGTGGCGTCTGTGAGATTGTCCATTGCCTTGTCGTTTGTAAGGTTGATTGCTTGGAAGTACTGTGAACTGAAATCTTTGTGTCCTGCCAAGGCACGACTTGCCATCATGGTGATACCAGAGGTCGATCCCGCTTCGATAAAGACAGCGGAGGGGTAATCGTTTGCGAGTCGCTGTATAGCATGGTTGAAATACACTGGATTTCTCATATGCTCCGAAACAAACTTATCTTCTGGCTTGGAGTCGATCCTGGTACGAGTTGCTCGTTCCAGTGGTATGGAAGGCTCCTTGAACTCTAGTTCTCTACCAATGGCTTCCAGCTCCGGGGTCAGTTGATCGACCAGGCTCGAGTGGAAAGCGTTTGTCACGTTGAGCCATTTAAACTTGATGGACTGGAATCTGGAGTCTCTTGCTATCACCTCAGCGACCCTTTCGATTGATCTGGTAGGTCCGGCAAGTGTGAAGCTGCGCGGCCCGTTATGGCACGCTATTTCGGCCGTCCCATCTGACTCATTTGCTTCAGCCAGAAGCTCAAGTACATGAGCCTCCTCAGACTCGACTGCCATCATGGCTCCGTGGTCAACGCCCCAATGTTGCAAGCTAGTGACGACTTCCATCATGTCGAAAGGTGTCACTTTAATGTGAGAGCTCATTTTGGAGAAGCTAGCCTGGGGAGGAATGTACTTTTCCTGCATCATGACGATGACTTTAATGAGTGATACTATTCCCGATGCACCCTCAGTATGGCCAATGTGTCCTTTGACAGAACCGATGGGCAGTGTTGTTTCGCGGTTTGATCCGCCAATGGCAAGGCGAATACTTTCATATTCCGCGGGATCACCAACAGGTGTGCCTGTTCCGTGAGCCTCGACAAGGGAGATGTCGCTCGGTTTGAGGCCTGCTTTGGCGATGACATCTCTGAAGAGCTGGGAGAGAGACGGGGAGTTTGGCACAAACAAAGGGGTGCAGTTCTGATTTTGGTACACAGCTGTGCTGGCAATACATCCATAAACAGGATTTCCATCTTTCAGAGCATCGCTCAGCCTCTTTAGGAAAACACAGGCGATACCCTCGGCCCGGCAGTATCCATCTGCTGCATCATCAAAGGGCTTGCACTGTCCACTCGGGCTGAGGAAGCTAGCTCCCGCAAGGTTCTGAAACCAGAGAAAGTTAGACATCGTAGCTATACCGCCAGCCAGAGCAGCCGAGCATTCGCCAGACAGGAGATTCTGACAGGCTGTGTGGATGGCAACGGCCGAAGATGAGCAAGCTGTGTCGAATGTCATGGATGGGCCTGTCCATCCAAAATAGTGCGATACCTTTCCTGGAACAAAGCTCTTCAGGTTTCCGGTGGCCGTGAAAGCGTTGGCAGAGTGGCATGCGACATGGTGCTCGTAGTCAGCAGCACAAGCTCCAACATACACACCAACATGCCTCTTATCCTTATCGCCGCCATTGTCATTTTCAGTGAAATAGCCTGACTGCTCGACAGCCTGGTAAGCAGCCTGTAGAAACAAACGCTGCTGGGGGTCCATAGTGGTGGACTCTCTCGGACTGCGCTTGAAGAACTTGTGGTCGAAGGCGTCAACGTCTCTGATGAAATTTCCATACCAATTTCGCGACGGATCCTTTTCTTCCTCGCGAAACAGCGTGTCCATCATAAGACGGTCCGGCCCAATCAACTCATGCTGTGACTTTCCGGTGCGCAGCATTTGCGAAAACTCTTGCACGTCGTCGGCTCCGGCGACCTTGATTGCCATTCCAACCACGGCTATGGGCTCATGTTTGGCGGTCATGGTGACTGATCTCGCTACGAGAGATGGTTCAGGCAATGTTGAATTGACAAAGTCACTGACGTGTACTGGGAGGCGGTATGATAATAATTGAACGAAAGAATGCACTAAAGATAGAAGCCGCAATTCGGGATGTGGTTGGACATGTCTCGACATACAAGATTTTTCCTTAACCTTCAGCTCCCTGTTGGGAAGTTGAAGTAATTATAAATGAGCTTCTCTAAGTAGCATAAAGTAAAGTGCCCCAAGCTTCCCAATGACCATGCTTTTGGAATCGCAGCTATACCGATTGCGTGAAACATTCACCGGAGCTGCATCAGACTTCCGGGTAATACAGGACCATAAAGTTATGCCGGCCCAGTAGTCCTTTTGGTATAAATGCCATAAAAGTCCGAAGTAGCAGCTATTTCATTTTTTATACATAAATTTAAAATGTCTTTATTTATTAAATATAATATACCTAAAAGAATTAAGTATTTAATTATATAATTATTATACAGTATTAAAGAGAAATACTTTATGAATATATATTTATAAAGTTTTATAAAATTAAAACTAATTAATGTAAGTCTTTATTAAATAATTTTAAGTAATAAAATATAGATATTATAAAATTAAAGATATAATATTCTCTAAGGTGTTTTAAGCTTTAAATTTATTTTAAAATTTACTTTTATTATATTATAAGTTAAAGATTTTAAGTAATATTAAATAAGTCATAATCTTAATAAAAAAGGTATTATATACAGTGCTGTAATTAATTTAATAGTATTAGCTGAAGAAAGAGCTAAATAACATTAACAGACCCTAGCTAACTAAATAAAAAACCCATGCCCTGCTTCCGTAACCATCTCATTGACATTAAAATCCCATATTCGTCTTTGGTGACCGACAAGCTCCTCCCTACATTTGTGGGGATCTCGACCAGTCTTGGGATTCCTCCACTGATAAAGGTCCCCGATATCGCGAGATCCCTGCACAAGCCACTGGGATCTGTCGAGTCGCACAGTACTGTAGGCCCGGAAAGCAGCCGAAATAGCTTTGGCCCTACTATGTGCGCCCTCCTCGTTGATGTGGTCCAAGGCTAGATCTAACGTAGTAGCCAGGACGAGAGAGTCTTCTACGCCCATACAAGCACCGGCTCCGAGGAAAGGTGTGGTGGCGTGAGCAGCATCTCCAGCTATACAAACACGACCTTCTGCGTATGTAGATACAGGATAGTCGGCCGTGTCGAACAGAGCCCATTTTGTAAGATTTTCTGGCAGCCTCTGAACAATAGTTTGGATGGATGGGCTCCAGTTAGAAACATAACGGCTCAACTCATCCCTTGTCGCCGTTGCTGTCATCTTTTCGCTTTCCCATTCTCCAGGTTCGTGAACAAATATCGCAATGTTTAGGAAAGTCCAGTGAGCTACCTTTAATCCAGTTAGTGAATTACTACAAGCAACAAGCCATCAAAAGCACGGAAAGATATATCTCACGGGATATGAAACAATAGCCACTCCGGGCCCCATGTGCGTGCATTGATTCATTCCCTTATCGTAGCCAAAGGCGGATACAGCATCTGAAATAGGTATGAGAGCTCTGTACGCAACCTTATGAGCAAAGTGCGCCTGCGAGGGTAAATTGTCGACGTCCGCCAACAGCTGCCGGGTTCGCGAGCGGACTCCGTCACACCCAATCACTGGACCGCATTAGATGAGCCACCATTGTCCTTAACTGTATACCGAACACTTACCACCATCGACCTCGTAAATGCTTTGGTCCGAAAATGTGAGAGTAACCTTGTCGTTGCTCGCTTCGTCTTGCAAGTCTTTCAGTTGTTTCCCCAGCTTGATCGAGCCGGGGGGTAGCATGCTGGCCATCTCATGTAACAAGTGAGATCTGAGGCACCCTTTGTAATCCAGATCTCTTGCTGATACTTCAAAAAGTAGAGAGTCCTTGGACTCTGCTTCTTCTTGCGTGGTAGGGTTGAAACCATCCCAGTAACGATTGCAGGGATGGCGGTTGACCTCTCCAATGCGCTCCAGGACTTCCAACAAGCGAGGATCTAGTCGCCTCATGCACTCACGAGCGACGCCGGTGAATGCAAAACCAGCACTGACTTCAGTAAGCTCTTGAGCTTGCTCAAAGACAGTGACCTCAATTCCACGTTTCAACAGTCCTATCGCTACCATCAAACCTACAATACCACCTCCTATCACTGCGATTTCGAATGATCTCTCTGTCTTCTTCGTAATAGAGTCATGCTGCTTGTTACTCATATTGACGGTCTTTTTGTATAGATAGCGGATGATTAGAAGATGCTTCGACCAAAAGGAAAGTTAAGTGTAGTAACCTGATTCATAATATGCTGAAAAAGCGTTACGAACAGAGGTACAAGTAACTATTGTTCCAACTTCATGGTATGCGTAATGTCGAGTCTTTTATCAATGTTTCATGTTAGCATGCATGCCAGTGAACTTCTTGGCGCCTTACGGAATATTACATCGGAGTTTTATTTATCAGCAACATCGTATATCATTTCGTTACATGCAACTTTTCTCACATACCCAAATCACCTCTTTATCCATATCATATCAATTTTAACCATGAAGAAGACAGTTTTGATTACCGGATGCAGCGTTGGTGGCCTTGGTTATGCTTTGGCTGAAGAGTTTCACAAACTTGGCTATCACGTCATCGCCACAGCCCGAGACACGACAAAGATTGGTCCCTTGGCAAACAAACCCGACGTTGACGTCTTCCCTCTCGACGTCACATTGCCTGAATCGATCTCGGACTTACTTGCTAAAATACAGGCCAAGGGAATCAAACTAGATTTTCTTGTCAACAATGCTGGCTGCGCCTCTTTCAACCCTTTAGTGCACGCGGATATTGATAATGCCAAAGCTTTATATGATGTGAACGTGTGGGGTTCTCTGAGAGTCACTCAGTCATTTATACCGCTGTTGGTAAGCACTCAAGGAGTGATACTAAACATTGCGTCTATGGCTGGAGCAGTTCCTCTAGCATGGCAGGGAAAGTGGCTTCATCAATTCATCATTCAATAACTAACGTCGCTGTATACAGGCATTTACAACAGTTCCAAAGCCGCTATGACCTTTATCTCCGAGACGCTGAAGATTGAACTCGAGCCTCTGGGGGTACGTGTAGTGACAGCCATGGTCGGCGCTGTCAACACTGAGATATATGGTGGCTGCGATGTGATACTACCAAATGACTCTTGGTATAAACCGATCGAGAGTATAATTCGAAGGCAAGCAAAGGGAGAAATGCAACTGCCCAATAACGAGGCAGTGGAAGTCACAGCAGCGTCTATCGTAAGAGATACGCTTAGTGGGCGAAGGGGGAAGATCTGGCGTGGTGGGGAAGCGGGTATAGCTAGTGTTGGCTCGTGGCTCTTTCCGACTTGGCTTGTTGAGTCTATTCTCCATAGGAACAGAGGGTTATCTGCACTGAGGAAGGCACATAGGCAAACTTAGAACTTTCAATCAATAGAGTTTATGGGACTTTGCTTCATTTTTCCTATTGTGAAAGTGGCAAGCTTCTGAGGAAACTTAATGAAATGCTTATAATAATTAAGTAACATCTGATAAGTTTAGGGCTTAATGTTGTGGACTTCTGGCCGAAAGGTAGTTACTAGTAAAACTTTTTAAAGTAACTGTCTAAGAGGGCGTATGTGTTAAGTTTGTCGGATAAATATTTCCTTTATATAAAACAAAACTCCGGTAAGACTACTAAATAATACTTCAATTCTGTAATAGCAAGGTTTCAATCAGAGGTCCAAATACATCCCATAGAGCCCAAAAGGCCAAGTCTAATTACACACTCCCCGCATTATCATCAAATAATTTGTCAAACCACATTATGGCCTGCATCAATTTAGGGACAACGCGATTTGGCTCACGATGGAAACCTCTGTTGTCGCGCCATCGACAGTCTACCGACAGACCAGAAGCGAAAGCAAAGGTGCCAAAAAATACAAAAAGCAAATGGCCAACCTGCCTACCAGTTCTTTCTACAATCTCAGAGGCTTATCAAGCCACATCAATTAGGTAAAGAGGTTTAATTCAGTTTTGGGATAATATAGAAATACTAATATTAAATGCTTAGTGTACCTATACTGTTTATGTTTTAGAGATATATTAAAGTCTTATTTATAAATTATTAAATATAAATATATATCTATCTCTGTATAACTCCTATAAGACTAATATATGTTACGCTTCGCCAAGACATTGCCAAAAGTGCTCGGAGTTGCTTTCATAGCCATTGGGGGGTTTTGGAACTCCCACTTACCCTGAAGAGCAACATTGCACCAAGACAGCCATAGGTACTCGCGCCAGCCAGCTCTCCCTTTGGCGGTTTTTGATGCCTGCAGCTCCTTATGAAGGTCTTCAGCACTCCCTTCTTTGACGAATTCCACCGCGACGCCCGTCACCCTTTCATATTCTACTGCTAGCTCTTCAAGAGTGTTCACCCCGGACTGAAACTTGAAGATGCCCCCATTGCCAGCTACCACATCAGGCTGCTTCAGAAGCTCAATAGTCCACTCTGCAGCATCATCCATCGGAGTCCATGGGATCTTCCTCTTGTGGAGATCCCCCCAGTAATGAAGCTTTGCTGACTTGCCATCCGACTCAAAGGGCCCCATGCCTGGCAGAAGTAGATAATCAGCGAAGAAGCCTGTAATGATATACACTGGCTTGATCGGACTCGTGGCTGCAGCATGATCGACGAATGCCAGGACGCTGTTGTATAGTTCGAAGTCGCCAAAATTAATTGACAACCAGTTACTATTCCAGGTCCGGGCCACAAACGTCTTGACGCCTGCTCTTTCCGCAGCGCGAAGAAGCAAGAGGCACCCGTCGAGATTCAACTCGGGATCGGCTTGGTAGGCGCAAATAACTGCATCTACACCAGTAACAGCGCGGTCAAGGGCGGGTTTATCGTAGTAGTTATCGCTCTGGATAAAAGACACCAGTTGCTCCGTCATGGTGGTGTTAAGTTTTCCTGGGCTTCATCCCAACCCTCGGACCCGCATTCCGTTGTCAAGGGCAGCCTGGGCCAGACGCTGGCCCAGCAGCCCTGTAATACCGACAATTAAAAGCAAGGACATGTTAGAAGGTGTAGTTTTACTAAAAATTATTAAGTATAATACTTTAAGTAATTTAATACTTTAAGATATACTTAAAGTCTATATATATATAATAATTATATTTAATTATTAAAAAGAATTATAATTTAAGGTATTAATATTATTCAATTAAATACTTTATTTTTTATAAACTTTATATAGTAAGAAAAAGTATTTAATAAATAAAGTAATTTATTAAACAATATATATATTAAAACTTTAAATAAAGATATTAATATTAATTAAATATAAAGAAAAAACTTATAAAGCTTTAAATTTAATCTTAATATATAAAACCTATAAAACTACACTTTAATATCTCTTTTATTTACTTTATTTTATTATTTATTATTGCAACAAGGACTAAGAAAATGGCTTATTTTCTTCTATCCATCTTTATAACTACTAAATGGCTAGTTCGGTCCTATATGTGCGTACAGAGCCCCTGTTTGTCTCTCCAATATTAACTCTTGGCTATTTCAGTCTTAATATCATTATAATTTTATGCTTAGTTCAGGTTGCAAAGAGATTGAACTTAGACGACCCTAACGTTCTTAACATTCTCCGCTCTGTCTATATGGCAAGCAATCTTGCAATTGCAACACTATGGACAATGACATTTATTTCTATTGAAAGCAAGAGTGAGTTTTTACCTACAGCCTAAAAGGAGTTACTTACATTTCATAGACGACAAGTCCGAAGTGCAACTAAGTGACAAGAAAGGCCGTCTGATTACAACTACTGTGTACAAATATGACAGAAGCCTGTTGTTCAACGCTGTTCGCAAACAGATCTTTGGTATTCTTGTTGCTGTCATCATGCATTTCTTCCTCGGGTTGAAAGGGGCAATGGTTACGCAAAGCATTCTTCCATTAAAGCTGGCTTTTCAGAACAATTTAGTCAGGATACATGTGTTCCAGGGCGGTTCAAAGGACAACATTATTCGGCCTTTTAAGTAAGAGTAAAATGTATTTAACTTTAAATATATGAAGGTTGTGCTATAGGGACAAACGCTATATGTAAATTATCCTACAGTAAATTGCTAGGTATGCTAATTGCTTAGACATCTTAGCTAAGTGCTTAGAAGTGAGTTTTGTGTATTGATTGTAGTTAGGACCTATGACATGAAGTATCTATATGTCTCAACAAACTTCGTGATATGTAGCTTCTCATAGAGGTGTTGGTACTGCAGGGAAATAAATGTGTTGTAGCTAAGAAAACCTATGTACTGACACTCTATGTTTGCAGATCAAGCTTGAGCCAACCAATACCATGTCTGTTGCCAACCTCGGTTTTAGTCCAAACTTGCAATTGCTTCAGAGCCCCTTGAACCTTCTCACAATCGCTGCTATCAGGAGGATCTCGACCCATGCCAATTTCACGAATCTGGCTACCTGCTAGCGCCAGTGACATATGGTGCACCTCTAGAAAGGGTGGGATGGGTCTAATAGCGGCTGTGATAGCCCCAGAAAGAATGTCCCTTGGTAAGTAGGGCTCTTGTGCTGCAGCACGTGCTAGCCCAACGCCGTCAACTGTAGCGATTGCACTCACCATGCCAGAACTGGTACGAAAGCCTCCTGACGTATAGGATCTGGTCTTGTCGAGTACAGGTGTAATGGACTTTGCAAACTCTAGAAAAAAGCCCTCTCTAGTACTGGTGCTTAGAGCTTTCTTTTCGAAGTGGAGCACTTCAAAAGTTCCTCCGGTCAATTCGATAAAGTCAAATTGATCATCATTCAGTGCTTTGCAAAGAATAACTGCGTCTTCTGGAGTGAATCCATTCTCCTGGAACTCGGCGCTGTTGACCTTTATGCCCAGGATAAAGTTGGGCGATACTTTGGCCTTGATAGCTCTCATGACCTCTAAAGTCAAACGCGTACGGTTATGTAGATTGCCCCCGTATTTGTCAGTGCGGTGGTTTGTGGATGGGGAAAGGAATGCAGATAGCAAAAAGCCGTGAGCTGCATGTAATTGAATACCAGAAAAGCCAGCTTGTTCGAGGTACCAAGCTGCGTGGGCGAAGCTTTCAATCACATCTGACAAGTCGGCCTTTGTGGCCTCGCGGGGTTTGGCGAAACTCATACCCAACTTTGGCTCTAATGAAGACTTCAGTCAGCTTGCGATTGAATTAGCGGCATTTGGAGAACTCGAAATGGGACATACCTAACGGGGTAGGAGACGCTGAGATTGTCTCTGCTGATACCCGAACATCAACTTGCCTGCCCACATGAACTATTTGTCCAAGGATCAAAGAGCCATGAGCAGTTGCAGCTGTAGCAACCTGTTTTAGACGTTCGAATCGTAGGTCCCCTGGAATCGGCTGATGCTCCCTGCCGATGACAATATTGCCTCGATTATACAGGCGAGCATCGATATCAATTTGGCCTGTGACTATGACGCCCCAATCACCTTCTCCGAACCTGTAAAGTATCCATCGATAAGTTTATTTCTTGGCCAATTTGCGCATATGAATTCATACCGTTTATAAAGATTAACATATTGTTCGGTGGCGATACCGATATCTTCTGGATGATCAGCACTCCACGACGCCAAAGACTCAGCCATGGCGCTTTTCATGAAGCGGTTCTTGGCGATCCGCCTTGAAAAGTTGAACTCCAAGGGTTTCGCGAGCGCCGAGACATCGCATGTTGCTTGTTGCTGCCACCGATTTGCCATTGCTTGGTAGAAGGAGAGCAATCAAAATAGGATTGTGTTTTAGGAAAGGGGATAGTCGATGAACAGAGATGGGCCTTGTTTACACCAAACAATAATTCTTATAGATGGATTTCCGATTTAAACTGCTAAAATCTTAACATAACTCCGAGTCGAGCTGTTTAAGGTAAGTAGATAATTTATTCTCCTGAAGATTTCTATCATTTTTTCATAGCTAGTCTGAACTAGAAAAAGCTAGAATTTAAGTAACTTAAATGATAAACGGGATACTACACAGTAGCCAGGGCAGAGAGTATCTTTAAAACACTTAAAACTGAGGACTTGAGTCCTGGGTTAACGTGGACACATCCGCCTAACCCACTCAACCCCCAAAGTACCCCACACCACAAATGTCACAATGGTGCCCTCACAACAAGACCTCTTTTGCTCGTCGCGCCATATAGATTCTATTCTTCCCGATGAGTCTCTTTTACTCCCGCGCCTTCTTTGCCTTCACGGCGGTGGCACCAATGCACTCATCTTTCATGCTCAATGCCGCGCAATACGAGCCCGCCTCGACAGGACATTTCGATTTGTTTTCATAAATGCACCCTACTTTAGTCATCCCGGACCAGACGTTGAATCTGTTTATGCTGAATGGATTCCGTTTCGTAGCTGGAAACGACCCGGGTATGTCTTTGACAACGATGCGTCTCAGTTCTCTTTTACAGATAATGAAGAGATTGAGAAGATCGACCAGTGTCTCGCTGTAGCTATGAAGAAAGATGATGAGGCTGGAGCCACGGGTCCTTGGGTTGGTCTCTTGGGTTTCAGTCAAGGTGCCAACATGGCAGCCAGCTTGCTGCGGAGACAACAGATCCGGAAGCCAGATGCCAATCTGGGAACACCGACCGCAGCTGTGTTGGAGGCGAACTTCCGCTTTGCCGTACTAATGGCAGGCTGCGGGCCATTGCTATGGATGCGGTCTGATGTAACGGGTGACGAGCTTGAGTATGAAAAGTCCGAGCGTCTCTGTTTGCCAACCCTCCATGTCCATGGATTACGGGATGAGAGAATAGCTAAGCACAGGGAGCTAGTTGAGTTTTGCCGAGTAGATACCGCCCGGGTGCTTGAGTGGGATGGAGATCATCGTATACCAATCAAGTCGGCAGATGTGGCGGAATTAGTTGATGGGATTATATTGACTGCTCAGAAAACAGGAGTATTTCTAAAGTAGTGAGAAGATTTCCTAAATGCTTTTTTTAAGAAATCTAGATACTTACTTTCATTCCGGACAAACGATAAGTCATCAATATATTTACTCCGAGTATAATGATGAATTAAATTTCCTCACAGTCTTTTTAGTGGATACTTATCTGCTATAAGCCCTTTGCCCCATGATAGATTGAACTTCTACGAGTCTGAATTCAACTCTAATACTTCTATTATTATGTCTGGTTCTCAGAAATTGCTTGGAAAACATGTCTTGGTTGTAGGCGGCACAAGTGGAATCGGTCGAGGTGTTGCCCTGGCCGCAATCCGTGACGGTGCTCATGTCACCGTTATTGGCTCGTCACAGGCCACAGCTGACAAGGCCGTCAACTACATCAAGTCAGAGCTTCCAGAGGCCAAAGTATCTGGATACGGATGTGATCTAGACATGGAAAGCCTTGAAGACGATCTTGAGGCACTTTTCGACGAGATCGGTACAGTAGACCACATTGTCATGACGGCCACCAACTCCCACCCGCGCCCGATATCGATTCAGACTGTAACAGTTCAAGACCTCGGACTGGCAAACAGGAAATTGCAGGCCATGGTGATTTTGGCAAAAGTTGCTTCGCGACGGATACCTCCAGGTCGGCATTCCAGTCTTACATTCACTTCGGGGAGCATTGCGGATCAACCTCAGCCTGGATGCAGTGTCCTTGCATACATAGCCCAAGGAATGGTAGGCCTCGTTCGTGGCCTGGCCCTGGACATGAAGCCTGTGCGAGTCAATCTTGTCAAGCCTGGTTATGTCCTAGACACCGGGTTATGGTCGCAGATTCCAGACGAGCAAAAGTCGAATGTACGTGACGAATTGGTCCGCAAGAACCCAACTGGTAGTGAGGGCTTGGTTGAGGATGTTTCTGAAGCATATGTATATTTGATGAAGGATGGAAACTGCACTGGAGAAGTTGTCAGCACGAGGAGTGGGCAACACTTAGTCTAGAAGGAAGCAGCTTTTGTGAAGGGCTCTTTGTATCTTCTTAACGGCTACCAATCCTTCGTAGTATCTAAAATACACTATGATATATCACTAAAAGATCAATAGACTGACTTTTATCATTCGCAGATACTTAAATATGAAGCCATATAACAAACAATTAGGGTCAAGACCTTTATTTAATATAATAGTGTTTTAATTAATAGAACTCTGCAAGGCCACTGTAAATTTCCTTATGTAAACAAATATTCATTGGGTAAGCATGAAACGTGTTTATCTAGTGAATGTGACACCCAACAGTTGATAGAAACGAATTCGGGCTTGTTACAAGGTCGGAATACTAAGTCAAACCTCCTGATTATCCTATACCTATACAATAAACAGGATTGCCATACAGTTCCGATTGAAACCACACAGGAGCAGGGAGCACAGCTTAAGCCTACTTAGACTCAAGCTTGACCAGAAGTGCCCTTAGCAGTTGCACAAGATCCTCCGTAGGCTCTTGATGCTGAGTCTTGGGTGATTCATGGTTCTTTTCAAAGTTGACGTCCAGTGCGCGATAGTTGAGGCTTTTGACTTTTCCAGATGCATCCAATTCGAAGATGAACTCATCGAGCGACTTATAGCCGTACCCTCGCCTATCCAGCGTCCCAAGTGTTGGACAGGTGCCTTGCTCCCAAATCAATCCAGATTCAATTGTCTCGATTTCTTCATCAGTCAGAGTGCTTGTGATGGATCTCCAGGCCTCCCGGCCCTTGGTCTTGAGATTGGAGGGGTACAGTCGAATGCGGGACGGCTTGCCAAAAGGATCCACCAACAAGTTCGTTCCTCGAACTGTGAGTTCAGTCAGGGACAGACCCGGGCCATGATCAAGTTCAATTCTCAAAGTCGAGTTGCTCGTAGGGTCCGAGTAAACACCGCCGTATCGAATCAGAGCGTCATCCTTAGCAGCTTGTTCCAAAGGAGGAACCATGCGTTCAATGAAGCGAGAGCCAAAATGCTGCAAGAGACTCTCTGTCGCTTCGTGAAGGGGGCCCGCTACGAGGATTGTCAAGACAAGGTCGTAGTCGGGCACAAGGATGAGAGCTGCCTGATAGCCGGGAAGGTGTCCTGACTTGTAGTTGGCGGGTATGATTCTTCCATCCCCAGTAATGTTCTTGGTACGCATGATTTCCCAGGAATAACCGACCATAACGCCGCTAGAATCAGTAAAGGCGACAGGGCTCAGCCACTTTCGTGTCTTTACGGGATCCAACAGCTTATACTCGAGAATCGCGTTTCCGAATGCCAGGAGATCCTTTGTGTTGGAATAGAAGCCTCCAGATCTTCGTCTGTTAGCATGAAAAGGTTGACTGAAGGAGGAATGGTAAAGTACATACGGATTCTCAAAGCCGAGGTCCAAGCCCCAGCTGGTATGATTCACAGCGATAGCGCCATAAGAGACATCAGGCGCAGTACCGGTTGTAGTGTTTGTCATGCCGAGAGGACCCAAGATATTCTGCTCGATGAAAGTGTCGTAGGGCGTCTTAGACACCACCTCAACAACAAGGCTTAGGAGGAATATTCCGATGTTCGAGTAGACAGGTGCAGTGCCTGGTGCAAAAACTGGATGTCGAACACCAAAGTCACGGAAGAAGTCGGCACGCGTGCATCGCGGTAGAGTCTCAGGATTCAAGCCTGTCACAGCACATGGTGGGAAAGACTTTTCATCCAGTGCCTGGAATGCTGGGCCAAGGTCAAAGGGAACCGCAGCGAGGTCGACAGCATCTGATCCTGATGTTAGTATGGGTGTGAATGTTGGGGCATGGCTCACTGACATTCGGCAGCGATCCCACTCATATGAGATGCTAGCATCCCAATCGTGATATGCTCCCAGTCAACAGTTGTGATGGCATCCGGGGCCTCGGCAACTCTGATGGATCGCAGCTCGGGTAGATACTTGATGACTGGATCTTCGAGGCTGACTCCAAGACGAAGAAGCGCGAGAACGGGGAATAGCTTAGAAACGCTAGACACACGGTAGACCGTTTCTTCATCGATAGCGGTCACCCCACTAGTGTTCAATCCACCGATAGGATAGATGTGGTGGGATATAAAGGGAGTCTCCTCGTGGAGGGACTTGGCAGCTACAGAAATAGCAGTGTTGGGATACCAAGTCTCGGACACGAGTTTGAGGGCCGCGAAAAGATCATCGATGGCCTCTTTGATATGCGGGCTAGTACTGGGAGATTTGGCGGCAGGAAGAACTGGTCCGGGTGGGGGACAGTACCACGCGTTGGTCAACGGAAGAGCAAGCCATGCTAGGCTTACACCTTGCAAAGCCACCTTATTAACCAACATGCTGATTATTGAGTAAATCGATGCTAATATCAGAGAACAATAAAGAAGATGAAAGGATGAAGAAATCGATGGTCTCAGGAGATTGGTGTCCATTTTGAGTACTTAACATTGTAGAGATGTCCAATGTGTTGAATAAACTTTTCGTTTGATTGGCCCGGACCTGGTAGTAGGTGCGAGAACAACAAAACTCCGAATTTTAGTGGCACGGCAGGGAAAGAGTCCATCAGTCCGGGGTTTAGTTTCAATGCTTGGCTCAAGGATTACCAGAGCACTGCGCATTATTGTTAGGATCAGCTTCTGTGAAATATAGTATCAGGCACAACTTTCAATGGCACTGTATCTTTCACGATCGTGCCAGGGTCGCTATATCCAAACATCTTTAGCATTACATTGCATTATCAACTCAAAGCAAAGAATTAGCACAATATGTCAGAGCTGGCACAAACTTCCAATCACGACAGTCGCGTTTTCCAAGATGTTATGTCGCAATTCCCGGCCCTTAACGGTCATACCCAATTGATCCTCGGTTTCAAACTTGCACCGGAAACACCCCGCGAAGCTGTCACAGACGCCCTCGAGGTGGCTCTCAGCAGCTTAACTCATCAGATTGACTGGCTCGATGGCCAGGTAGTTGAAAAGGATGGACTTCTTCTGTCAGTACCATGGCCAATGGATGGACCCAGGAACCAGATTCTTCGTCGCAAAGACTGTAATACTTTATTACCCACCATGGATGATCTCATTCGGAGAGGAGTGCCCATCGCAGAATTGGACGCAAGTATAGTCTCGCCGTTTCCGGGCTTGAACGCTGGTCACAGACTCGAGCCCCCGGTACCGATTGTCGCGTTGCAGGCCAACTTCATCAGCGGGGGGATGCTCCTCACCATGTGTTTCCATCATATTGTCATGGACGGCACGGCTGCGTTTCAGTTTATACGGCATCTGGCTTCTGCGCTAGAGGGAAAGCAAATTTCGCCCGCCGATCTCGTACAAGCAAATCGCGATAGACGATCAGTAGTCAGACTGCTTAGCCCCGGAGAGCCCATCAAAGACTATACGGATCTGCGCCGTCCACCTGGCTTCACTTATCCACCAGTCTTGTCGACGCCAGCCTGGTGCTACTTCAAGTTCCCCATTGCTGCACTGAAAGCATTGATGAAGATAGCACGGACGCAGCTGTCTACATCAAGTTCTCACAATGGTCGGCTGTCGGAGAACGATATCATATGCGCTTTTTGTTGGCAACGTATCAGCACAGTGAGGCTATCCATCCAAAGCCCGGGAACAGTATCCAAGTTCTCCAGGGCCATTGATGGTCGTCTTGCTGGAGGTATCCCCTTAGGCTACATGGGCCATATGGTTTACCACGCCAATCTTCGTCTTCCTCTACAACACATTGCGTCGTCAAATCTAGGAGATATCGCTTATAAATTAAGAAAAGCTCTTGATTCTTCCAACAACGAGTGGACTCTACGCAGCTACGCAACTTTTATTGCCCGGGAACCAGATAAGTCTCTTCTTCTCTACGGTGGAAAAACGAACCCAAATACGGACCTGGGAGCGACTTCCGCTCTTGCTGGCGACGATCTGCGTCCAAGTACTTTTGGCGCCCTGCTTGGGCCATCATGCTTTCTTAGGCGGCCAAAAACAACTCCGATTACAGGCTCCATTTCGATGAGTCCCGCGGAGGGAGACTATATTCCTTTTTGCCTTTGCCTGCCAAGTGTAGACCTGGAGCTTTTAAAACCAGACCCAGAATGGAAGAGATATATAAGAATTATCGGCTAATAGTTAAATTAAAAGAGTCTAATTATAGATATCTTTTAAAATATAGTATATAGAGTTAATTAATATTTTTATTTTTATTTTAAGTGCTTTTTATTTTAAGTATATATTTCAACCTTTAATATATTAATACTAAATAAAATAAATATAGTTTAATTATATAGTATTATAATAAACTCTTTAGTTTAAAAATTAAATTATATAATTATTAAGTCTTAAATTAAGGGAGTTTTTATTCTCTCTATGTTCTATTTAATTTATATCAGTTTACTTAGTATTAATACAGCGTAATTAATATTATTTAAAAGAATTCGGACATTTAAACTCCCCTGCCCATATCTAGTTATCCTAAGTTAATTATCCGTCATCTTATACGGCCAGGAATCTACTATGCTATCGATGAGAGGTTCATGGTTATATGCTCATAACTAGACCAGGTTTGGCGACTTTCACGTATACTATAGTGAACGAGAATTTATTATCCCAAGCAACCTTACCAATTCACGTATCTTTGTCAAACTTGATGAGCGAAATGGAAGAGGATCGTACACCGGAGCCAATCGCAATCATCGGTCTTAGCTGCAAATTTGCCGGCGAAGCCACAAATGCCGATAATTTATGGCAAATGATTGCTAACGGACGAGATGCTTGGTCTCAGATCCCATTGTCCAGATTCAACTGGGCGGGCTCTTTCCATCCTGATCACGAGAAATCTAGCACTGTATGTGTATCCCGTCAATTATTTTCATAGCTACAAAGGAGTTCAAGTTTAACTCTCTTAGATGCATGTGCGTGCTGGATACTTTATCAAAGAGGACCTTGGCAATTTCGACGCAGCCTTCTTCAACCTGTCAGCCGAAACTGCCTCTGTAAGCAATACTTGAAACGAGCTGTGAATGAGGAGAAACTGATGACGTGCGATTCTAGTCCATGGACCCTCAATTTCGACTCCAATTGGAGTCTGTGTATGAAGCCCTCGAGAATGGTAAGATGTCCCTTTTTCGTCTGGAAACAACCAATCTGACATGTCTCAAGCTGGGCAACCCATCGAAAGGATAGCAGGCTCGGACACGTCTGTATATATGGGAACATTTAATCACGACTATAGGGAGGGTATGATACGCGATGAAGATGACTTACCACGTTTCATGATCACTGGCACTGGCGCCGCCATGGCCTCAAACCGCGTCTCGCATTTCTTTGATCTGAGAGGGGCTAGCATGACGTTAGACACGGGTTGCTCGACGTCTCTAGTGGCATTGCATCAAGCTGTCAATGACTTACGATCTGGCAACTCGACCATGGCGATCGTTGGAAGTTCCAATCTGATGCTCAACCCTGATATGTTCAAGGCTCTCGGGTCTGTAGGGTATGTTACAGTGTTACTTGGAACGACCGTTTACTGACTAAGGACAGTGTTCTCTCTCCTGACGGGAAGTCCTTTTCGTTCGATTCAAGAGCGAATGGGTACGGACGAGGAGAGGGTGTGGCGACTGTCGTCATCAAGCGCTGGAAAGATGCTATCGCTGCCGGAGACCCTATCCGGGCAGTAATACGTGAGACTTGCCTAAACCAGGACGGCAAGACAGAAACTATCACCTCTCCAAGCTCTAGTGCACAAGAAGAATTGATTCGCAAGTACTACCAAAGCGCGCTGCTCGACCCACTCGAAACACAATACTTCGAGGCACATGGCACAGGTACTCCAACAGGAGATCCAATTGAGCTTCAGGCAGTTGCAACAATCTTCCAATCGCGTCAGAGCACAAAGCCATTGCACATTGGATCTATCAAGGCCAATATCGGACATACGGAGCCAGTCAGTGGCCTCGCCAGTCTCATCAAGGTGGTTATGGGGCTCGAGCATGGGGAAATTCCACCGTCCATCAACTTTGAGACACCGAACGCAAAGCTCAACTTGACGGAGTGGAATTTCGAAGTGCCACAGAAGTTGGAGCCGTGGATCCCGAATTCTGACGGGATAAGGCGTGCATCGATCAACAACTTTGGCTACGGTGGCACGAATGCCCATGTCATTGTTGAGATGGGACCTCGATGGACAGCTGATTCTGGCATTCACGCGACCAACGGAACCAGTCATGTCAACGGACACACCAACAGTACCGAGTTAACATCAAGATCTGACGACAAGCCGACTAGTCCAGGAAATATCACAAATCCCTCCCGGAACAAAACCAAGGTCCTTGTTCTCAGTGCAAGAGATGAACGAACGTGTCAGGATATGATCTCCAACTTGAAAGACTATCTCCGACGTCGAAATGACCATGAGAAACCTGATCAACTCCTTCAGAGCATGGTATACACTTTGGGCCACCGTCGCAGTATGATGCCTTGGGTTGCAGCATGTCCCATTTCCTACACGCGCGGTATCTCTACGGTCGTTGAGTCTCTGGAATCCTCTCAGTTTAAGCCCAAGCGAATCGTGAGAACTCCACGTATTGGAATGGTGTTTACAGGACAAGGAGCTCAGTGGTATGCAATGGGGAGAGAGCTGATTATCGCCTATCCTGTGTTCAGATCCTCCCTCGAGCTTGGAGATGCATACCTCAGAGAGCTTGGTGCAGACTGGTCATTGATGGATGAGCTCATGAGGGATGCTGCTGACACAAAGGTTTATGATACTGCTGTCAGTATTCCCATTTGTGCTGCACTGCAGATATCCTTGGTCAACTTACTCCAGAGCTGGGGTATCAAGCCAGCAGCGGTGACAAGTCACTCAAGTGGAGAGATCGCAGCTGCATATGCCGCTGGTGTTATCGACTACCGAGAATCCATGGCCATCGCTCATTACCGAAGTGTTTTGTCGGCCGATAAAGCTCTGAGAGGTTCTCTAAAGGGGGGCATGGTTGCGGTCGGAGTGGGACCTGACCATGCCTCGACCTATCTCAAAGAGCTGCGAAGCGATGGAAAGGCAAGTATCGCCTGTATCAACAGCCCCAAGAGTGTGACCGTTGCAGGAGATCTTTCAGCCGTCCTGGAAGTTGAGACTAGGGCTAAGGTTGATGGTGTGCTAGCGAGTCGACTCAATGTCGACATTGGCTACCATTCGCATCAGATGGAGGCCATCTCTCACAGATATAGAGATGCACTGAGTCGGGTAAAGCTTTTCAACTCTGCAAATAACCTCAAGTCCATCATATACGCTTCACCAGTCACTGGCGGCCGCATGACCGATCCCGAAGAAATTGCCAGTGCCGAACATTGGGTGGCAAGCTTAGTTCAGCCTGTCCAGTTTCTGGATGCCTTCACCGACATGGTTCTGGGTGGCTTCGACCCATCTGGCACCAGTGTTGATGTTGTAGTCGAGGTTGGACCCCATTCAGCCTTGAGAGGCCCTATCAGACAGATTCTTGAGCTTCCTGAGTTTGGGGGTCTTCAAATCCCTTACTACCCTTGTTTGATTCGCAAGAATGATGCTAGAGATACCATGCAGGCACTGGCGGCAAACCTGATTGGCGAGGGCCTAGAACTAGAACTAGGCTCTCTCAATTTCCCATATGGAAGAGAGAGTTTTGTCGAGGTGCTGACAGACCTTCCCTCCTACCCATGGAACCACCAAAAAAGGCATTGGGTTGAGCCACGCTTCAATAGAGCGCTGCGAGAAAGAGACCAGGAACCGCACAGTCTGATCGGCTCCCTTGTTCTAGGGACAGAGCGAGAGTCCCCTTCGTGGCGCCATGTCCTTCGTGTGTCCGAGTCGCCTTGGCTCCGTGATCACGTAGTCCAGTCCAATGTTCTTTATCCCGGGGCAGGCTTTATCTGCTTGGCTGTCGCAGGTGTAGCACAGATGGTTTCTATGCAGGTGATAAAGTCTGTGGATAAACTTGGAAAGGATCGACAAGTCTCTGGTTACAGACTGCGAGACGTTGAGATCCTCCGAGCCCTGCTAGTACCAGATATGCAACCTCTGGAGCTTCAGACGAAACTCAGTCCTGCGTCTGATAGAGAGATTGGCCTCAGAGGATGGTATCATTTTGAGATTCTCTCTGTCACTGGCGAGAACCGATGGAATCTGCATGCGAAGGGGTCTATCAAAGTCGAGTTTGCCGATGATACGATGCCGGGCGTAGGCGAACTCGAAGCGATATCCCCTTCAATTCCTAGCACAGCACGCCGAATCGCGCCCGATGATGTCTTTGCCACTTTCAGATCAGTCGGTATCGAGCATGGACCAGCATTCCAAAACTTCAAGACCATCCTCCAGTGCCAAACTGAACCACGATCCAAGGCCACAATAATCGTTGCCGACAACCCTGTCAGCAACACTATTATACACCCGACTACTCTCGATTCCATTGTTCAAGCGGCGTATACTGCTCTTCCCAAGGCTGGGTATTTTCAGGAGAGCCCGCGCGTGCCTCGCAGATTTAGGCACATTTGGATATCGAGTAATATCGGCTACGAGGCAGGACACGAATTCGAAGCTTGCTCAAGAGTCAACGATGCCGATTCCCAGAGCTTTGAAGCAGATATTCGCCTTTTCAATGCCCAAAAAGATCCGCATGACTCACAAACTTCTGTACTAGAGATACAAGGGCTGTTTCTCCAGTCTCTTGGTCAAGCCGTCGGTACCACAAATAAACGGCCATGGGAGAACGAAGTTTGTAACAGTGTTGAGTGGGACATTGACATGACAGTCGCTAATCCCAAGACACTCGAGAAGATTCGAAAGGAGCTTACACATTCGGATCCTGGAGAGAGTCTCACGAAAGAGCTACGGCCCATTTGTCTTTACTATATTCATGAAGCACTTACTGACCTCTCTCCCTCTGATGTTTCGAATCTTAGTGGACACTTGGCTAAGTTCTACGGTTGGATGCATGATCAGGTCAAGCTGGGTCCATCTGAATCTGAATCTGACAACACGGATGAGACCCTTGATCTAAGATCCCTAAGCCCTGGAATGCGACTTGTTCTTATTAGCCAAGCCATCACGAAGAGCGTGGCAGGTGAGATGATTTGTCGTCTCGGCCCGCATCTAGCGAATATTTTGCGAGGGAAGACGACGCCTCTGGAACTAATGGCTCAAAACAATCTTCTCTCGAGATACTACGAGGAACTACCTGGCCTCAAACGCTGTTTCAGCCAACTATCCGAGCTGCTCCGCAAGATCGTTCACAAGAACCCCAGAGCTCGAATCCTTGAAATAGGTGCTGGTACAGGCAGTGTCACTCGCCATGCGCTCGAGGTACTCGGAACCCGAGATTCCAGGGGTCCGCTAGCCGAGCTATACCACTATACGGATATCTCCATGGGTTTCTTCGAGGCTGCTAGAGAGGAGTTCTTGGGGTGGAGCGATATACTAGCATTTGACAAACTAGACATCGAGCAGGAACCTGCAGAACAAGGTTTCAAGCTTGGTTCTTACGATATCGTGATTGCATGCCAAGTTCTTCATGCAACAAAGTCCATCTCTCGCACAATGGCTAATGTTCGAAGCCTCATGAAGCCCAGCAGCTCTCTGTTGCTCATTGAAACAACGCAGGACCAGATTGACATTCAGTTCATCTTTGGCCTGCTCCCCGGATGGTGGCTTAGCCAAGAGCCTACACGTCAGAATAGTCCGTCCCTCAGTATCCCGTCCTGGGATAGCGCACTAAGGACTGCAGGCTTCACAGGGGTTGATATGGTCGTGAACGAAAGCGAAGATGCTTCTGAGTATGCGTTTAGCACTATCATGTCTCATGCGAAAGCGGACGTAGATAGCTCGGTCGGGATTCGGTCAGAAGACATTGTTCTAGTTACGACTTCAAAATCAGTTCCTCCGCGAGATTGGATAGTATCTCTGGCAAGATCTATCGGAGAAAAAGATGACTGTCTTCCTGTCCAGCTCCTCGACGCCCCGGATGTCACTGATTCCACCTACAGAGGCAAGATATGCGTCTTTTTGGCCGAGGTGGAGGACAACGTACTCTTTGACCTCAACTTGACCTTGTTAGAAGGGCTGAAACTCGTGGTAGCGAATTGTCGTGGTCTTCTTTGGGTAACAATTGGGGGAGCTATCAAGTGTGAGATTCCTTGCTCGGCATTGGCTACAGGCTTTGTCCGTTCTTTGCGCAATGAGTATGTTGGTCGACGAATCATGACTTTGGACTTGGATCCATCTCCAACAACATGGTCATCTGCTGCCTCTGACGCCATCTCGCGTGTTCTCGAGCATTCTTTCAGAGACACGGATGATAGCAACATGTTCGACGGCTCTGCAATGGATTTCGAGTTCGCGGAACGAGACGAGGCTATTATGGTCCCACGATATTACAAGGACACGATTCGGAATGAACTCGTCATGCCACAGCAAAGCCACCATTCACCTGACAATGCTATGCCTGAGTTCTTCCATCAGGAGCATCCTGTTCACCTCCATGTTGGCACCCGAGGTCTCTTGGACACATTGACATTTGTTCATGATGAAGTGGTCACGACTGCTGATGAAAGTCAGATGTTGGAGAGCTTTGTCGAAATCGAGGTTCGCGCTTATGGTCTGAACTTCCGAGATGTCATGGTTGCTATGGGTCAGCTAGAAGACAAGATCATGGGTATCGAGTGTGCCGGCGTCATAACCAAAGTCGGCGCTGTGGCCGCTCTCCATGGGCACTTTGTAGGCGAGAGTGTTTTTGCCCTTCTCCGCGGGCCCTTTGCAAGTCGCGTACGAACCGAACTATGGAACGCCGTTTCTATACCTGATGGCACGACCTTTGAAGAAGCAGCATCTATGCCTATGGTATTTACCACTGCGTATGTGGCTTTGTTCGACGTTGCTCATATCCAGCGAGGTCAATCTGTTCTAATCCACGCCGCAGCGGGTGGCGTTGGCCAAGCAGCTATCCAGCTGGCGCAGCATCTCGGAGCCGATATCTACGTCACCGTAGGCTCTCCTAAGAAGAAGCAGCTGATACAGCAAAGATATGGAATTCCAGATCACCACATCTTCAACAGCCGCGATACATCCTTTGCCTCGGGGATCCGCGAGATAACCGGGGGTCGCGGTGTTGATCTAGTTCTTAACTCTCTTGCGGGTCCTTTGTTGCAAGAAAGCTTTGGCCTTGTAGCTCCATTTGGGCACTTTGTCGAGATTGGAAGACGAGACCTTGAGCAAAACAGTTTCTTGGAGATGCGCCCATTTATCCGCCATATCTCTTTCTCGTCACTGGATGTACTGCACATGACAAGAGGGAAAGGTCCAGAAGTAGGTCGAATCCTCACCGAGATTGCGCGTCTGAAACAACGGAACGTGATCGCGCCTGTCGATCCCTTGACCAGTTACCCAATATCGGACATTACCAAAGCATTCCGTCTCATGCAGACAGGACAACACACAGGCAAGATTATAGTATCAACAGGTCCTCTCCAGAAGGTTGAAGTTCAGCCCTACCCCAAGGATGTAAAGCTCTCGCCAGATGCGTCGTATCTATTGGTTGGTGGCTTGGGGGGCATCGGGCGGTGTTTAGCGAGCTGGCTTGTCAATCTTGGGGCCAAGCAGATCATTCTCATGTCACGAAGTGCTGGGACGAAAGAAGAGGATGCGGTCTTCATACGTGACTTGGCCGAGACTGGATGCAAAATTGAGTGCATCAGCTGCGATGTCGCCAGGAGCCATGATCTTGAGAGGGCGTTGCAGCTTTGTACAGCTAAGGGGCTTCCGCCTATTCGAGGTGTTATTCACGCAGCCATGGTGCTTCAAGTAGGTGTCACTCTTAATACTTTGTTTATCAGTGCTGACGCCTTTCAGGACTCTATTCTAGAGCAAATGACAATCGAGAATTTCAGGGCGGCTGTCGTGCCAAAGGTTCATGGGTCCTGGAATCTGCATACTAAATTCCGGAACGTTGACTTCTTCATTATGTTATCGTCCATCAATGGCATCGTCGGCTACGCCAGCCAGTCCAACTACTCAGCCGGAGGGTCCTATCAAGATGCACTAGCCCAATGGCGTGTTACAATTGGCCTGCCTGCCGTTTCTCTCGATCTCTGCGCCGTAAAGACAGTGGGCTACGTGGCTGAGACGGCTGGCGTGGCAGTCCGCATGCAAAGAGCAGGCCACATGCTACTGAGAGAAGACCAACTCCTCGGGTTATTAGAGTCCGCCATTCTGCACCCGTTTACTCCTCACATCGTCGCGGGGCTCAATACAGGACCTGGAACCCACTGGAATCGTGATGGAGAGTCACAACTCGGCCGCGATGCACGGTTCAGCGTCCTGCAATATCGGCCGCCTTGGGAACAAGGAGCAAGAGATGGAGACCTGGCTAACAAAAACTCCCTTGCTGCTAGTCTCGCCGAGGCGACTTCGCGGGTGGATGCTGAAGCTATCGTTTTCGAGGCGATTGCACAGAAGTTAAGCTCCATCTTCGTCATAGCTGTTGGAGAGATAGAGCTCAGTAAACATCCATCTCATTATGGTGTCGACTCACTGGTTGCAGTAGAGTTGCGAAATATGATCTCGCTTCAGGCAGCAGCTGATGTTTCCATCTTTACCATTTTGCAGAGTCAGTCACTACGAGCGTTGGCTAGCGAGATTGTGGATAAGAGTCGATATACCGAGGTTATTTAAGTTACATATATTATCACTGCTGAATATAACAACTATGCTTGGTTATCTAAAAGTCAAGATGTCTCCGTATCAACATATAGAATAAAGTTTAGACTCTCAAGTTAGATAAAGCCCAAAGAATTGCTTTTCTTTTCTATTAAATATCTCGCAAACATGGCTTGATTGGGTATAGAAGTGGCTCCAGCATCTTTGTTAGTTACTCATGGCCGAGAACTCAAATACGCACTAAGAAGTTAGTAGCTCAGGCATACCCGGCTGTCTCACGACATTAGCCAATAGAGAAATAGTAGTCAAGGTATGTGGTCAGACAGTCCCATGGAGTGTCGGCAATCAATTACAAATTGCTATAGATAGTATTTCCTGCAGTAGTCTAAATTGCTAACTGTGGTCTGGACCCTGCTATCCCTGCCAGTTGTCAAGTGCCGCGGACCTCATTGCCGATCTTGGGGCAGAAACCGGTCTGTAAGAAATTTCCTATAGTGCTTTGACTGACCCGCAACCGAGATGCTGTCGATCTCTCGTTTAGTGAGTTTGAATGTGCGCAGATCCTTGCATAACGCTTTCAACCTGTGACCTTTGCGAGTGGTAGTGATAGCTGTTATGTTTTGATCCAGACACCATCTCAATGCTATAACTGTCTCCGACACGTCATATTTACGAGCCAATTGGGTGTAGAGCTCGTTGACTGGACCTGTAGCGTCTTCGGTCAGCGCCGTGAGGGTAGAGTATGCTGAGATTGCGATATTCTGCGACTTGAGGAAATTAATTAGAGGACCACGCTGAAGATAAGGATGGTACTCGATCGAGTTGACAGCAGGGGGGATTTGTGCCGTCTCCAAGATGATCTCGATGTGTTCTTGCAGAAAGTTTGATACACCGATTGACTTAGACCTTCCGGATATTTTGATCTCTTCCATTTGAGACCAAACGTGCTGCAGATAATTCGCATTGTCTGCCATGTAAGGTGCATGCACCAAGTAGAGGTCCACGTAGTCAAGGCCCAGCCTACTCAGAGAACCTTCAAACTCTGCCATGACATCCCTTTTCTCAGTACCGCATAGTTTTGTAACTATGAAAAGGTCTGATCGAGGAATCGGAGAAGCTCGCACAGCATCGCCAAGTTCTTTCTCATTATTATACACTGTCGAGTAGTGAATATACAGATGAGAAAAAACTAGCTCCTACTATAATGACTCACGTTCAGCGCCATCGAGGTGGCGAAATCCATGTTCAGTTGCGAGTTTTGTCATTGTGACAATGGCTTCGTTCTTCTGGTCTCGAGATCTTTTGTGTAATACCGTTCCTAAACCATATCCCAGCTGATGATGGGTCAGGTCCTAACCAGTCGTGAAAGGGTAGTCAGAACTCACCATTGGCATATTGTTTCCATCATTAAGCTTCAGTACGGCTTCGCCGGCCTTTGGCATGTCTCCAAGAGCCGCTAGTTCGCTACTTGACATCTTGTACGGCTCCATCGGCAATCTCCGTCGACGGGAACGAGTCGTAAGATGTTACGACTGGATAAGCATATGGCAAGAGCTAAGAAATTATTGGAAGTGATCTATAGCACTACGGATGTTGAGCCTGATGCAGTAGTTGGAATGCAACAAGCCTCTTCCTTATCTACTAGGCAACGGCTTTTTGTCTACTCCGCCAATTTTGGTATCAATGATACCATGGTTTTTCGGACTATCTTCACCTACTACTGCGAAGTAATTTACTCCGGGCGTATCAGAAGAGTCTGGGTGACAAGATTTGACTTTTTGGATCAGGCATTTCGGCCCGTGTTAGCCGCTCTTGTGACTGCTCCAGGCCGCTCAGGCCTCAATTACCTGCTAGCTGCAAGCGCGTTTGCTTACTCAGCCGAGCCCGAGCGTATGCCAACAACTGCCGGGCTGGTACGATGAGACTACGACGAGGATACATCACAGAGTTTAAGCTTATGCACGAAACCCCGTCTTTGGTGGCGAGAAGTTCAACAGGATCCAAGGACCTTTGGGTGCTTATGATAACAACCTCGGTTCAATTTGTGAGTCTAAACGTATTTATACCATCAACTATTCCGACCTTTAAAGGAGGCTTTTTTGTGCATACATCGTCGAAATGGATACTAATTGCAGACAACAAGCTGGGCTTGCGTGCGAGGAATGCCGAAGGCGAAAGTCAAAATGTGATCGTGGTCGTCCAGTCTGTGGAGGTTGTCTCGAATCAGGAGCTGAATGTGTTTTTGTGGAACAAAGGCCAAAACGAGGGCCCAAAAAGGGACAACTAAGGGAGTTGAAGTCCCGGATCGGTATGGGTCCCTTCACTTGTCTGAAGTCAACTTGAGTTTCTGACATAATAGGGCACAGCCATGCTGGAGCAACAATTGGCCAGCCAGTCAGAAATCGAGGTTGCAGATATTACCTACTCTCATTCTCATAGCCATAGCACTAGTACCGAGGCAGCATCAGCCACTCCGTTGGAAGAGATGGAATGGACAATGCAGTTCGATCTGTCACAGTCAGCCTGGATTGAACATCTAGAAGTTATATCGGATCCTAATTTAGACCCTAGTTTGGACCCCAACTGGCCGGACTATACTTTAGTCTCACAAGATGTCGAAGCAGCACCTCAAAAGATCCAAACATCAGATGACTTATCAACAACCAAGGACTTACCTCCGTTGATTCAGTTTGACTTGTAAGTTCAAAACCTTGGCAAAGGTCTTCTTATTGAAGAAATTCTGGAAACTGACATAAGAGCTCTGTTTCATCGATGAAGAGATCAGCTATATTTTGATAGGGTGCACCCACTGTTTCCCATGGTCCACAAGCGACGATATTTGTCATGGACTAAGCTGAAAGATCCTTATCCAGCTCGCCAATGTTTGAGAATGGCTATGAGAGCCCTTGCCGCGTCTATGTCATCCCAATTCAGGTCTCGTGGCGAGGACTTGTATCTCAAAGCAAGACAGATGGCCGAGGATCTTGAGGCCAGCGAATTGGGTCTGCCTTGGACAGATGCCACTATCAGTATTGAGCAGACGCAGGCATGGCTTCTTCTTGCTCATTATGAGCTTTTGGCACCTCACATATATCCAGTACTAGCAACAGCGCGGCGTGCATTTCGCTTGGTGTATCTCTCGCGGCTACATTGCTGTGATCAGCAAGAGCAGTCTACAGGTAGTAGCTCAAACTCCTCACAAGCCTCAGCAACAACTCGAGTGGACTTCCCAACCGTCGAGGAGAAAAGAAGGACGTTTTGGGTTGCTTTCTGCCTAGACCGGTGCTTGATCGCATGCGGAGAATCTGTACCAGCCATTCAGGACGAAATTGTTAGTTTGAGCTCCTTCTTTGCCAACTTTCTATCTCAAATGCTCATTTCGGTAGATCTCAGTTCGTCTTCCATGTCCAGAAAAGAACTTTCAGAACAGAGATGAGGTCAAGATGGGCTTCGCAGACGAGGCACTCAAGTACACAAAGCTGGACGCGACGTCGCGTTTCGCCGAATTTGTCACAAGTACAGCTCTCTTTGGACGCTGCATTATGCAGAAGCACCTACCGAAAAGCGGGCCGTCGTTAGAAAAAGAAACCGCGTCTTTCTGGAAAAGGCACGATTGGCTGGCATCAGCTGCAAAGAGACAGGTTGACCTATTATCCATCAATGCAACGGATTTGGATGACGAACCAATGGCCATCGTGACTTTGATGGTAATGTACGGTTCCATTATAGCCCTGGCAAAGGCGAGCAAGGAAATGCCTCGTCAGACACAGGAAGAGAAGTTAGCTTCAGAGGCATATAATGAGTCTGCCAACGAGGCTGCAGCTAAAATGGCCGATGTATCTAATGTCATTACAACCTCTGCTTGCTTCAAGGTAATCGTCTCACTTCATCCTCTCTACAAGCCAAGCTGTTGTTAATTAACTCAGGCGCACCCATACCTCCCTTTATTGCTCACTTTGGCTATCTCTTATCTCACTGTCAACCTGAATTCTGGTAAAAATCTTTCATTGTGCGGCCAAACAGAATCTGCCAGGACTCAGTTGAGTGGAGCCTTGGAGAGTTTTCTAGAGATTCACAGTCAGGCGAAACAATTTGTAGAAAGGCTTACAGGAAAATAGATAAAATACTAATAAGCAGTCAATCCTTAATTATATAGACGCAGAGTTACAATAATTAAATTAGATACAGTTTATACTTTCATAAAGATATAAAATCTCACTTCAAGACATAATAACTTTACTCTGTTGAGTTAGAGCTCTAGCAAGATATACAGCAAGTTCCTCACGTCTAAAAGTCACTTATTATGTAATACTTTTATTAATATACTAAGAGAAGTTAGTAGGTTAGCTGGCATTACTACAAAGGTCGACCTCAAGCTGAATTTAAAGTGTCAGGAGTGAATGGTGATGTTATTAGCTACCAGCGCGTGGTATAGGGTGTATCTCTCTTCCTTCTATCTAACTTTAAAGAGGTGATGGTAACATAAGCTAGAATCTTTGAGCTGTCAACATGTACATTTTCATCTTCTCAGCTTGTCCCGATTTCCAAGGAACTGGGGTGGTTGTGACAGTGTACCCTTTTGCCTCCAGAAATTTCTCCATAACTTCAAGTTGTCCATCAGGACTCCACAACTCCATGACGATATTCTTAACTGACAACAAGTGGTCTTCATCAAGCCCCTCGATGACATCTAACTCCCCCCCTTCGATATCGATCTTCAGTAGATCGACCTTCGTGATATCGTTCCGATTTCTTAGGAATTCGGAAAGCCTTCTGACGGGAACAGGTGCTTGTCGTGCATTCTCTCTCATTTTATCTGCAACTTCATTGCTGACTTTGTCGGCTATAAGATCCAACCATTCTTTCCCTCCATCGCTGCAAATTGTTGAGTTGGTTGGTGTATTAGGGAAAAAGGTCAACATCTTCGTTTCGTTCTTGGATCCAAGAGCACATTCGTGAAGTTCTACACCTGATAGTCTGTGTAGTGATATGTTCTGGTTAAAGATGGAGCCGCTTTCTCTGGCGGGCTCAAAAGCCAGCACTTGTGCCTCTGGATAGTTTTTCTTCGCAAAAAGAGTATACAACCCAATGTTAGCGCCCGCATCGATGATGACAGGCTTTTCAGACAGTTTTACTGTATCATAACATCGCTGAGTGAAAATCTCGTCAAAGATCCAACGAGCTTCCTCTTTCCCTTGGTGGTAAAACGAAATACCTTCTGGGGTATCGAGAAATTGAAGTGGGGTCGTCATTGTGTTTAGATGTTGAGTAAATGAAAATAATCTAAGACCTTATTGTGCCGAATACAGGGTAGAGATTTAGACCTATAGTGAGAATTTTATAAGAGCTGATAACAGCTATGAGAGCATCTATAATACATCCACCTGGTTTAAAAAGGCCATATTCTTATTACTTGGCTCTTTTAAAAGTTAAAGAGAACAATTTATTAGTCGGGGAATATAAAGTCCGATTAATGGCACCTAGTATAAATATACATGCAATTTATACACAATTAGTCCGATAGGTTTAAATTAGTCCGATATATTTGTTGTACTCTGTAATGTTTGCTATGTAGACAAGCAAAACAAGTCTTCTCTTTATTGGCTATTATTTGTTATCTGTAAACGATGGACCGCGGCTCTGTAAAGCAGAGTCGAGGAAATTGATAAATGGTTCGCATGTTTTCTGTAGACAGTGTTACGTAAGGCTAACCTAATCTAGTCTAGCCTGGCTTGTTCTCGTTCAACTTCGTTTAGTTAAACTCTGGTTAGTTTACCGTACCAACCCACGGAATGGAGTAGCGCCGGTGGATCCAAGCTACTGAAATCATTTGACCAATAGTTGTCCTCGGATATAGGCATCTTATGCGACTATGCCCGGTTGATAAAGACTGGCAACTGACCCGTCTCTACTCCGTACTCTACAGACATCCCGCTTTTGTCCCTCCAAGCACGATTTACAATTTCTGTTAAGCCCTTTCTCTCGTGATAATTTGCTTACATCTATGTTGAAGACAGCGCAAATGAACATTTCCGACTCTTATCGACCGTTTCCAGGAATACTTAGCTGCACATCCCGGATACCTTGCTTGCCTCCTATGGTATAATGATATCTTCATGAAATCACGTCTTCATAATTAATGTAAGCGGGTAACGATGCTGCGATTCGGTTACTATAAGCCCTGTAAGGTCGCCATCTTTCTAATTTATTATTTCAGCCAGTTATTATTGCCAGGCTTGCAAATAAATAAATTAGATCTAAATCTATTTAAATTAAATTAAATATATCTAAATTAAATTAAATTAAATAGGCTATAATACTATTTAGATTAAATTAAATTATAATAAGTAAATCTATTTAAATATCTGGCTATTTAGATAAGCCTTATTGCAATTAATCTGGCCTAATTACTGTTAGCTATTAGGTCCCTAATTGCATTATATAAGTATAAGATTATATAAAATTCTATTTTTTTACTGTTTTGTGATATACTATATACTAGGTTAATTAAGTCTTATAATTAGCATGCCGCATTACTCTATAAGTAGCCTAGTCTAAGAATATTATAAAAGTCACTAGCAAATTTATAAGTCTATAATAGCCTTTATTATATATTTAATATATTTTAATACGTAAATGCTAATTAGATATTAAGGAATCTCTTTAATGCTTTTTCTATTAATTTTAGCCTACTTAATAGCTCTGACTTTAGTTTATTAGAGGCTAAAGGAAGTATATTAAATAATATATCCTTTTTAGTTAATTATGCCGGTTATGAGGGTATTAACTGGAATTGCCTCTTAGGGTATTCTATTTATAAATATTTAAGGCAATTGCAGATAGGGTGGGTTTAGGAATACGGATTTGATATTAAAAAAGAAGGTTCTAGTTATCGATTTTCGCTTTATAGAATGTATTATTAGAGGAAAGCTATAATTACTTATATATATAATGCTATATCTATAAGCTAAGTAAATAGTTATATAAAAGAGGTCTACTATATTAATAAAGATAGATCTATATTACTGTAAATAAAGAAGTAATGCACTCTTTTTAATATAGTTAACCTAAATCCCTACTAACTAAAAGAGTAAGCCTTAATAAATATATTTATAGCATTATTTAAACCTGCCTGCTTTTAGCACTTACTTATATATTAGGTGGTATATAATAATATTCTATTTTATAAACTTAAGAGCCTATACTTTTGCAATCTTATAGCGTATATAAATAGTGCTATTATAGATTTAGGAAGTATATCTACCTATAGTATAATTTACAAATAGGTTATTTAGACCTTTAGTTATTATAAAGGCATTATAATAGAATTACTTAATCATTCTCTTAGCTATATTAATATCTCCTTTAATATATAGTTATCTTATAAATTTACCTCTCTATTTGGCCTTACTATACACTTTCTTAATAATAAGGGAAAGTTCTATATATTTCTCTTAAGCTTGCTATACATTAAAGGTCGCTATAGTGGCAAAAACCTTACTAATTGCATTAGCAAAATACTTTATAAATACAGGATTAAGAAGTATATTAGGTACTTTATTATAGATAATGCAAGAAGTAATAATATATATCTTAAAGATTTAGGTATTAAGTTAGGTTTTAAGAAGTAATATTACTGGCTTTATTATTATAGTTATATTATTAATCTTATTGCTAGATCTATTTTTTTTAATATAGATATTAATGCCTTTAAAGAAGACTGTTAGGCAGATAAGGAAATCTAAAATAAGGTTTAACTATAGAGATTAAAAGGACCTTTAGGTAAACTATATAATATTATTTATTAGATATAAAGATCTAGATAGTATATTAAGAAGCTTTATAAGCTTTAATCTATTAAGAATACTGCCTTAAGCCTTAAGGATAAAATAATATATAATATTATTACTAATAATACTACTTACTAGAACTTATTTAAAGCTATAATAGAATAGGGCTATTTACTTTAAAATGCACTTAATTTTTTAATTTAAGTAGAGATTATAGAATAGAATTAATATATAGTAAGAAGGATATAGAATAAGGTAAAACCAATACCTAAAAAGAGCTATAAGAAGCCTACAATTATTAACGATAAGATAGCTGCTAAAGATTAATAAGTAATTATAGAATACCTAGCTATCTTAAAACTATTAAAGATTGCTATTAAATATCTAAAAGGCTGGCCTTAAGAAGGTAAATTTAGCATAATATAAGAGGTTCTGCTAATAATAGAGTGGCTCTTAAAGTATCTAAAGGAGGCTAAGTTATAATATAAATAAGATAAGGAACTATACTTATAGATTGGCTGTAATCTTAGCTAGATAAAACTAAATAAGTATTACTCTCTTATTAAGGATAGTCTTATATATCTTACGGTATTTATACTTTATCTTACGTTTTACTGGTTAACTGTTAAGTTATAGTAGGCTAACTATTTAAATTAGCTAGCTAGAGGAAAGATAGCAGTATAAGAGCTGTAGGAAGAATACTGCAATCTCTCTATTAAGTAGGATATGCTACTAAAGTAGCTAATTATAGCAAGAAAGATAATAGATTTAGATAACTTTATAGCCTTAATTAGGAGGCTTAGTATCTAGCCTATGCCTTTACTGTCTGCTATATACAATAAGTATATAAAGTAGGTAACTATAGCTAATTTAGGTAATTATTTAGTAGATAACCTAATTTAATACTGGCTTTTCTAAAAATGCCAGTACCCTTACCTATTATAAATAGCTATTAATCTTTTTTCTATTCTGGCTATATTATCTGAGCTAAAGTGAATCTTTAGCCTTATAGGGCAAATAGTAATAGCTTAAAGAGGATATCTTAAAGTAGATTTTATAGAAGCTACTTAATATATTTTATTTTAAGAGAAAAGTAAGGTTATCTAAATATCTAAATAGAATCTAAATTAATATAAATTAAATTAAATTAAATTAAATTGCCAATTTTAATATCTAAATTACATTAGATTAGACTTTCGATTTGATTTGATTTATTTGTTTGTAAGCCTGATTGTTGCCGTTGATTCCTATGTAGGCAGGAGCCCATTTGATCTCGATATTGAGGCATGGTAACCTAAGGTCATGTACCCGAGGCGCGGTCTTCTTTAAGCAGGTCCATAGGTTCTTGGCCTCCAGACCTAGCCGTGGAAAACTAGCGACATAGCTATTAATAGGAATCACAACTTTTTTTCCTTAGAAATTGTGGCTACACTTATGCTGCCTTTTATATCTTGTAGTCATCAGCGAGATGTAGCTTAAGATGGATAAGTTTCTCCCCGTCATTACCATGAATCAATGGGGAAGGGTTACGGTTAATGTGAATGAGCTCACCCTAATTGTCTGCTGCTACTCTCACCCTCAAGTCGTATTCAAGTTTAAGCTAGCTCATCTAACTTATTTCCAGGCCCTCTCGGACAACCTCCGTCATCCTGACATGCATTTTTGGCTTCTCATGGAGAAAGTAAACCTTTTGCACGATCCAGTCTTTGCTTTCTGGCAAAAGTTCGAGATCAAACTTCCAAAGCAGTCGGGTCAATAACAGTCGCATTTCAGCATAGGCAAAGCTTATTCGCAATTAGCTGGCCAAGTTAAACTTCGCCCAGACCATCTTGACTAACCTTTTGCCAATGCAATCTCGAGGCCCGGCAGAGAACGGTTGGAGCACATCCCTATTATCGCTGGCATATTTCTCGAGGCCTAACCAGCGTTCTGGGATAAACTTTCGCGGGTCTTTGAAGTTGTAAGCCGATAAGTATGCAGGCTGATGAGGGACAGAAACTGAAGTCTAAAGCCAAAGCTGTTAGTTTCCGTCTTGAAATACTGAAGAGTGACTCCAATCTGACTTACATTTTCAGGGATCCAATATCCTTCAATACTCTTGCCACCAGATGGTGTGATCCTTGCAAGACCGCTAGCAGATGGTGGGTCTGATTGAAAAATTAATACGGAGCTTTTACGGCATTCCGAAGCTGTAGAACCTTTCCCGATGTGACTTACATATGCGAAGACCTTCATTGAGAACAGCCAGCAGATACTGAAGCTGATTTATTCGAGGCAGAGTGATCTCGTCCTCGGATCTGAATGTAGAGCGAATCTCATCAACTAGCCTCTTATACTTATCAGGATTTGTTAATAAATAGTACGTTGTGCCGCTCAGTAGCGTGGCTGTTGTTTCGCCGCCAGCAGCAATAAGCAGGCTTGCATTTTCAAGGATTTCCGCTTTTGACATTCCCTTCCCATCGTCATGACGAAGAATACAAGACATGATATCCGGACTTTTGGTACCTCCGATACTCAAACGAGTTGATGCCGCACGGTCAACAAATTGCAAGTCATTCTTCAAGGTTTGGTCCTGCTGTGTTGGGATCAACCAATGGATCCATTGAACGAATCCTAAACGAGCGATGACCGTCATAAAAGAAAATGCCTTAATACTTGAAAGGAGAAGTGTAATCTATGGGTGATAATGGCCGGTATCAAGGCATCCGAATGGTTGACCAAGGAAGAGATGGCCCATTACATCAAAGGTAACGTAATTGAACCACGCCACCATGTCAACATCAGTACCTGCCCTCCGACCAAGCTGTAAAATAAATTTATCAGCATATTGGTTTAAGATACTCTCATAATCGCGGAGGGCCTTTGTCGAAAATGCATATGCCAGATGGCGACGTATGCGCTTATGATCTTCATGGCCAGCAGTTACAATGTCCTTAACTGGGTGGCCCTGCCTATACATTCGCAAATCCTTATCAAAGGGTGCGAATCCGCTTGCCTTAGAGCCGTAAATAATTTTAACAGCATCGGCAGTGATGAAAGAGATATCGTTAGGGGCGAATCTAACGACAGGACCGTATTGATCATGTAGCTTGTTTAGCTTATCCAACCAGCTACCTTGGGTAAGATGGTAGAAGTAGGGAGTTTGAGTAATAGTGTATAGTTTTGGGCCAGGGACTTTGGCAAGTGGGTGGATATAGGCGTAGTATATTGCTGTAATGAGAAGATAAAGGACCTAGACAGGCGTAAGGGATAGTGTGATAATAAACTAAGCCAGGACATACCAAGATTTCCAGTAAGAAGGCTAGTTTGTTATTGAAAGCAAGTATAAAGACGGGTTCAATCTGGGATATATCCATTTTGACGGAAATCTAGTCGCCTTACAAAGAAGAAGAAAGGTTTATTTATAAATTACTCGAGATGTTAACCTCCAAAAGATAAAACGATTTAATTAAACACCTTTCTCTCTTAATACACTTATAAATGCCAACAGTACTTCAAGTTCTAAAGAACCTTTACTATCTTTTACGATATAATATAATAATCTTCAGTCTCTTAGGATCTTTTCTCCATCGTTGCATAGTATCGGAGTATCAATAAAAGTCTAAACTATTACACGGTAGGCTATATTACCTCCAAGCTCTCCCTCCTGTCAAGGCGATCTTGAGGCGGGAGAAATAATCTCCGATACATTTGTACTCTTTGTACTACGGGCTCTGATACAATGCATATAGGATACTCTCTATTTACTTCTCCTGCCACGCTGACCTGAAAGGGTGTTAGATCTCGTAGAATTCGAAACAATCATAGGAGGCCACCTCCCTGTGTAAGGTAATGTACTCGGAATGTAATTCCCAAAGCGGCCTGCCAGTCTTCAGCACCTTTGTGGTCAGCAAGGTCGAACGTCCATTTGGTTACGCCGTGAGTCTCGCTCATTACACCGCACGATCCGCTTTGTCGGGCGTCACTGGTATCCTACTTGGCTAGCTTTTACTCATACGTATTGCACATTATGTCAACGCCTGGCCTATCGAGGCTGCAATAGCATTGCATAGCCTCGCCAAGCGCGCAACAAGGTTGGCTCATGCATTATGTGCTATGAGGGCAATATTCTTGTCTCGACACCATGCAACGACTTTGCTCATAAAGCCAGAAACAAAGCGAACACGTATATAGTCATGAAGGTGGTATCTTGCAGAACGGTACAGCTTAAGTCCCTAAATATTGACGCTGGTGTTGAGGTGCTGGAACAGCTTGAATATCCTATATTGTCCGCTGTCATCAATTGAATTCGTCGTAGCCATGTTGCCTATAGAAGCATTGGCAATGGTCGTAGCCCGAAACAAAAACAGGTCTCCATTGCCCATTAAATTCACGAGTCTTGATTTAACACCGAATTGAAGCTCACCTGTAAGGATTGGGGAGACTGTAGGGCCCAAATGAGGCCCTGCAGTTTTGTCGTCATTTGGCCACGTAAAAGATGTCGCCTAGGATCAGTTGTCTTTAACAGCAAAGGAGGAATGGCTGGTCTTTTTTTTTCGAGACACAAACAAAATGCAACGTTTAATGACGGATATGAGTACGCGACGCGATTGAACTGCGCCAGGGCTATGTTGTCCTTGTCCTCATTTGGGGAAATTGCAGTGGCCCCACTCAAGTTCCGAGCTAGGCGGCCTTCGGGGGGGGAGAACATAAGGCAGAAGAAGAAAATGCTAAAATGAACTTAGAAAAGGATCTTTTAAACTTAGGCAAAGTTACCCAAGTTTTTGTATAACTTAAAATTATAGGCCTAGGTTTTCTTTTTTCCTCCTAGACGGGGAAATAGTGAGATGTTTAGTGGCGCTACATGGCCCAGGAACGGGAATAATGCGCTCTTACCCACTTACCCTACACTTCTTAGTTGGGCTGAAGAAGTTTATGTGGTTTATATAAAAATTAAGAATGCACTGTGTTAAGGCACTATAAGACTCTTTTAGATATTTATGTTATTTTTAAATTTATAGGTAATATAGTAATAGAATCTTGCTACTTCTTTATATTAAAGAGGACCTTTTGTCTATTTATGTGTAGAGTAGGTCTCTTATGTATTGATTGATATGGTACGATCGAAATCTTCTATTTGTTAGCCATTTGAAACATCGCATCGCTGGTACCTGGTCTACACTCGTCAGGTCTGTACCTGTAATTTTGACTGCTGGGCAGCCTAGGCCAATTCTCTCAGCTCGCTTAGACACGACAGTAACATAATTTGTCACATGTGCTCTATCAAGCATGAACCAAATCTAATTAGCAGTGTCACAAGAGTCTGTGGCAGGTGTGCCAGTTCTGGTTTCTTCCGGCCATCTCCTCCGACGTATTCTTCCGATCTTGTAATCCGTCGTATTCTTCCGACTTGACATGAGTCACGAGAGCCACCAACATGCTTCAGGGTATTTCCCACTAGACTGCATTACTTGCTTTCATATCTATAAGAAAGGGACGAGATAATGCGAAATGCGTCATCAAATTCAGGGAACCAGCACAAAAATATCCAAACTTTTTAAAATCCTCACACGTTTCTTCATTTCAGGAATCACTATGAGCGTTGAATCGTCTCCAGTCATTGTCATAGGCGGCGGAATTGTCGGTGTCTCCATTGCCTGGCACTTGGCCAGGGAGAACAAGGATGTCATTCTCATTGCAGAGACAATTGGCGGCGTAGCGACACCCAAGTCATTTTGCTGGCTTAACGCAGCTGGTGCAACGCAGAAATTCTACTACGACTTCCGACGTCGTTCCATGGCACGATGGGCTGAAATGGGCAAAGAGCTTCCGGATCTCCCGATTCGCTGGGGTGGCGTCTTGGCATGTGATAGGACTCCTGAAGAGCGCCAAGAGTTCTATGAACGCCAGCGTCACTGGGGTACGAAGATACGGCGTATGGAACAGACAGACCTTGCTGTAATCGAACCACAGGTCGAAGAGGCGCAGTTCTCTTCGGTCAAATGGGGCCTCCATGTCCCTCAGGAGGGCACCATCGAAGCATACGTCGCCGCGGCGAAGCTGATCGCTCACGCACAATCACTTGGCATTAAAGTGCTTGAGACGAGTGTTACTGGGTTTTTAAAGAATGATAAGGGTCGAGTCTCGGGTGTAGTAACGGCCTCTGGGCAGGTGCATGGCAGCCATGTTGTTCTAGCTGCTGGCCTCGGAAGTGTTCCATTATTGGCGACTGAGAACATCAGACTTCCTTTGAATGGTCAAGAGGGTCTCCTCGTCAATACCGCACCGACTGAAAAGCGATACCTCAATACCTTGCTCCGCTTACCTGGCTTGCATATGCGCCAGACCCTCGATGGGCACATTGTCTTCGGCGCGTCGTTCGCTGGTGGACAGCCCGGTGATGACGCGCAAGCAACAGCAGAGGATCTCTTCGGCCAAGTACAAAAGGTGTTTAAGAATGGACATGAGCTCGAGTTTAGCCATTATACTATTGGTGTGCGACCTGAGCCGGAGGATGGCTATCCTATTCTCGGTTCCACGGGCTTAGAAGGGCTTAGCCTGGCTGTGATGCACTCTGGTGTGACTAATGCCGCACTGGTTGGTGAGCTACTAGCCAAGAAGATTGTCTTTGGTATCGATGATCCAATGCTCGGGGATTATCGCTTGGATCGGTTTAGGGATGATGCAAAACTTTAGGCTTTATAATAATACATTTCCATGAGCTAGATATTGGAACTAAACGCTATGTAATCGCTCGTACATTGGTTTAAAGTCCAATCCCAAGTAAACTGCTTCTGATCTTATATATGTCAGTAAAGCCTCCATCCACTGGAATATCTTACCGGCAGAAAGAGTAAATCAGCAAGATAGACAAGATTTAGACGCACGACCGCTATGGTAGAGTGCAATGAATGTGTCGCTGTGCCATCGATCAAGCTAGGGTGCTTTCCGGTAGGATCCGAGGTTTGCTAGAAAAACACAATCAATCAGTTCGTCTTTGTAAGATTACCGTCCGGAAGAATACGATGGTTTAGTAGTGTCACTGACTATAGCAGCAAATCCTCTTCATCCCTGCAAACATGAACAAGTCGTTCCGAGTGGCCGGTGGGGATAGAATGGCGTAACATCCTTTAAGTTCTATAGCTAGAAATCGTTGACGTCGGTTAATTAGCTAAGAAATGATCTCATCATTGTTACTGGAGAATCTTGGCTATGGTGGAACCAGAAATACACCAAAGTTAACTTGTCTTTTTCATTACTGATCAATCTGCGTTGTAAAATCGCCAATGAATCCTTCCAAAAGCCCATCAACTCCTTCTAGAACCCCAGCACTTGCCATAGCATTCATCCAGTGCCCCCATGTGTCCTGGTTCTGATCCCCAGTTTCAGCTTCACTTGGAGGAGGCCAAGATGGCTGCTCAGTGCGGTTCTTGTTAAACACTTTTGTTATCACTCGACTCGCGAGAGCTTCAAACGTATCACGATATGGTGCAGCAGCTTGCCAGCCCTCAGCAATCGCTACTAACACCATTGTGCAATCTGTACATGTCTTGTTGACATCTTCTGGTCTGGTCGATTCCCATGCTGCTGGCGATGTCCATAGGCAGTGCAGATAGGTCAATCCTGCTAAGAACAGGCAGTGCAGAGTGCCCCATGTGTACCTTATAGAAGTGCCTATGTATAGTCGACGATAGGTTTGGCAAATGTTTCTCGACGCCTCGATGCAGTCCTCAAAGACCTTACTGAGGCATTCTTTATACTCTCTAAGCTGACTCCTGTAGAGGAGAAGTATTGTGTGGCTGTAATTTGTCTCATACCAAGCTCTTTTAGCAAAGATAGACAAGTCTTCACTTACATGGGGACGTGCCCAAGGAGCACTTGCCAACCACGTATCCAGGTCTATTCTTAGCTGTTCGATTCGAGCATGGTACGTGTGATCCTCGATGCTTAAGCGTACGGTGTCCGAAAGCAGTGAAGTATGTATACGAGCCCAGATATAACGTAGCCTAAAGACGTGAATAGCGGTAGACATCCCTTTTAGTGGCTGGCTTGAGTGGCTCCTTGCCGACCCTAGGATACCGGCCTCGGTGAGAGTAGAGTCATCTACATCTGACGGGAACTATAGGCGTAAGATGAGCATGACTAGAGAATGGTTTATTGGTAATTGGATATATCATACCTCGGCATCAATTTCTTGAGGCGGAATGCCCAGAGGTCGTCCCAGCCGAACCGCAACGGTGCAGTCTATCCCTTGAGCGACCCAGAAGACCCTCTTTCGCATCTCTTGTTGGAGTGTGTTTGCGGCTGGTGCAAATTGCTTAACCCCACGATGATACCCCAGTTCAATGCACTGCCGTAGTGCCAGCCCAGATATCTTCCTAGCACCAGGATTAGTACTTTCACGGCTGGAGTACCTGGATAGTCTTACCACAAGGATGGTCCTTCAAGAGAGCGGAGAGAATACATGGCGTAGCACAGAAGAGCTTGAATAGATTCAATATTATCCTTAGATAGCACATCGGCATACAGCTGAGCAGAGATGTAGAGTTGCTGGTATAGGAAAGCAAATTAACCTCTGCTTGACGGGATGGGGGGAGAGGAAATCATGACTTACGCCAGCTAAGGATTGAGTGCTTGGTGTAAGTAACGCAGCAACGGCATATACCTGGAGCGTGAGAGCTTTCTCAGTAACGAAGTTCAATGATTTACGACGAAAAAGAGGCTACAACCTACCATGTTAAGAAAGAATAACGGCGTGAAAGGGAGACCAGTCTCGGTAAAGTCTGGCGACGAATCATAGAGCATTGCCTCCCAAGTTCTAAATGTCGGTTCATGTAAGAATGGATACTGAGGATGGATGTGTTTGAAGTAAGCATCGCTCAGCTTAACGGCGACGTCATAATCCGGTAGCAAGCACGGAGACGGCGAGCTGCGCCTATCGCTTGATTGGGTGAGGCCAGGCGCGGTTGGGAGGTTACTGCTGAGGGAAAGGCTAATGATTCGGGAGAAGGCAAAAGATGATGATGATCCTAGGTACTGCGGCTCTGTCTGGCTGGTGCGAAAGTCCAGGATACCCACTCTGGAAGATAAGTCGCTGGCCCCATCCCGACCCTCGGGTGTACAAGGGATCGACGACGTGCTCGCACCGTTGCTTAGGGCAGCTGGCGTGGATTGAGGAGGAGTAATATGATCGTTACTCTGGAGGCCGGCGACGCGTCCCTCGAGCATCTCAAGATAATTTCGAGGTCGTGATCTTTTGGTCTGTGGGTCCAGGACTAGGCAAGCTGTTGCCATCATCTAGTTAGCTGCTCTATCATCGCTTGGTCCTGTGGAATGGCTCACTTATGCCCAGCCGCTCGCAATTACCACAAGAAGGGGTTCTATCATCGCACTATAGCATTTCAGTATCACTATAACTATCACCAACGCAACCGAAGTCAGCCATACCTTGAGTTTCTTATCTTTGCAGTGAATGCAAGCCTGGTGTGCTCTACTGCCAGGGACGCGGCGTCGCCTGAAGGGCCCAGTTCGCCGGCTTCTGTTTCCAATTTGCTGCATCTCAACCTAAGCTGGGTTTGTTGTACTGAATGTGTTCAGTCTAGCATTTGAGGAGGGGAGGATGATCGAAGTTGGGTCTCAATGCTAATCCGGACGTTTCCGGACGAGGTGTACATTTCGAGCTATTTTAGTTGCTTCCGATTGGCGCTCGTATTCTTCCGGGTCTTCCTCGGCAGGGTAGTCTTGAGCTTATCAGGTAGCGGCTGCTTGCCGATCCGATTGTCATACAAGCAACAAGCTGTAGTTTTAGATTGACGAGATAACGATGGAAAGTAGCAGGCTATAATAGGCCTTCATGATGCCCGGAATCTCCATTCCATTTTCCCCAATCACCTCATTAGTATCGTCTCATACGTAGCAAGTCATGGCCATCACCAAGATCCTTACCGAGTCAGTTCTCGCAAAATATGTTCGAACCATAAAGGCAACTCCACGGGATCTAATCGTCAACCCAACTCTTCTCTTCTCCTGTGCAGTCTATGCTCTGGCTGGCCTTCCGACAAGTGAGTTGTACCGTCTTGAAGCGTTTCTTACATGTTGATGAGGCTAACAACATCAAGCCTGGGACCAGGGATCATCTTCTGTTGTTCCATCGCTCCCCGGCTTCCAAAAGCAATTCCACATTGAATCAGGTGCCAAAGCCGATGATATCCAAAACTTCATCTCGATTATCTACATCGGGTATGCCATTGGTGCGGCCCTATCCTTTTTCATCAACGACCGCATAGGCCGTCGCTGGTCGTTTCGTTTGTACACGGCCGTCTGGATCGTAGGCCAAGTCATCGCGACTCTCGCGCCTGGCTGGCCTGCCTTGTTTACAGCACGAATTATTTCCGGTATCGGCATCGGGTCCCTGAGTGTTACTGGGCCGATGTCAATCGTCGAACTCGCACCCAGCGAGATTCGAGGCCTGCTCACAGCTTGGTACACAGTAGTAATGGGGGTCGCTCTATTCACCTCAATTTTCTCCGTATATGGAATCTTCTTGCATATGCCCTCCAGCAAGCTGCAATACCAGATAGTCTGGTTCTCACCGGCTGTTTTTATGGCGTTGGCTATTGTCGCAAGCTTCTTTGTTAGTGAATCTCCCCGGTGGCTCATAATGGTTGGTAAGCGAGAAGAAGCTGCGGCTGTCCTGGTAGACCTACGACGTCTGCCAGCGAACCACCCTCGACTACAGAAGGAAATCAAGGACATCGAAGATTCTGTCACTGGAATCGGATCCAGCTTCGTCGGAATAGTCAAGGAGACGTTTACTGTTCCTTCCAACCTACGTCGCCTCCAACAAGCTCTGCTTTCCTACGCGCTGGCTCAACTCTCAGGTGCGAACTCAGTCACATCATACTTTATCCCCATTATGAGCATCATGGGCATAGGAGGAGGCACATCCGAGAGCATGTTCTTGAGTGGCATGTATGGCTTCTCCAAGTTCATATTCAGTCTGATTGCGTCGTTCTTCTTTATTGATGCCCTTGGAAGACGCCGATCTCTCTTCATCGGTATAACACTGCAACTTATCTCACATGTGTACATCGGAGTCTTCATCAAGTACCATCAGGAAGGTCCTGTATCCTCCTCTGCATCTCAAGCCGCTATTGCCGCTGTTTTCTTCCACGCTTTTGGGTATGCGGTCGGTACGTTCCCCAATCAATCTCCCTAATTGGAATTCATAGGATGAAAGTGACTGACCGTGCGCCATAGGTTTATTTGTTCTTCCTTACATCTTTGGAGGAGAGCTCTGGCCCAACCGTCTTCGCTCTTTCGGTGGAGCTGTTAGCCAAACCTTCCACTGGCTCTTCATTTATGCCGTCAAATATAGTATTCCTTCGCTCCTTAAGACAACTAATAACTGGGGAGCATTTCTCTTCTTTGCTGGTTGGTGCTTTCTTGCATTGATATACGTTTTCTTTATGGTTCCAGAGATCTCGGGCCTCAGCGTTGAAGAGATCGACTACCTGTTCAAAGGTTCTTGGTTTAATGCTTACAAGCGCGTTCGGCAACATCCTGTTATTGACAGCGTTGAGACTGGAAATTCCAAGGTTTCTACGGAATCAGGTGGTAAGAATCCAGTGACTGAGCTGAGTTTGGTCAAGGTAACTCTAGGCCATGCCCCAGTCCCAGATAAGTAGGAAACAATGTGGAAATGCTGTCATGGGTTGGAAGCGTTCGAATTGGCCACTATGATAGTGATAGAACGTGTAGAGAAAAAACATCTCCTCTCTCGGCTGGTTCTGCAGAGCTCAGAAATTTCCTACACGATAGCTTCTGTTCACCGAGAAACTCCTTGTCTTCATCAATACACAAACGTTATATGCTATAGGCTTCTTCTTATTTCTTATGATCTATTCGATATAGTTGTCCATTCAACTATATATCATATCACTAGCTCCTATGTGGGCGTTGAAAGCCATAGTGCACTGTATCCTTTACTCATGGCTTCAATCGTCGGACAAGAACATGCATAACAATGTAAACGCAAACTCCAAAGCCGAGCATACCGGAAATAACGCCAAAGCCCATAAGATACTTCGGTGCATCATTAGAGGGGAACAGGTAGGCGCCATAGATTTGTGCAAGGTTACCCAGAGCGTTCATGAGCGCTAGCGCGACAGCTCGGACCTCGGCGTCCATAGACCCAAATGTTGAGGCTGCAAAGCTCAGTGATATGGCATTAGATGCCCACAGTCCTGCAGCCATGAGAACAAGTAGCGCATACCGAGCGGTGAAATTATAGACAACACAAACAGCAATCGATGTTATCATTGAGAAGCTGAGCCATCCGGCGATGATGAGACCGCGGTAGTTTGAGATCCTGTCGGCGAAGTAGCCGCTGATGGCGGTACACACGAATGCAACAGCGTAAATTGGAACCTAATTTAAGACTGGTTAGCTTGCCCTCAACTTTGGCTCGGCCGTTGGATGTCCTCTTACTGTCATGTATTGCGCTTGAACAGTGCTGCTGTAGCCAAGGCCGTGGACTAAGGTGGGGTAAAAGTAAGAAAGGGTTGAGGAACCGACAATGACCTGAATAGAGTCAGTACGTTTCAATGGCCAAAGTATTACCAGTGCAAAAGCATACCATGTAGCCAAAGATGAAACCCCAAGTCCGCCAATCTCGCAACGCAAGGACAAGCGACTGTATCTTGCCGACCTTTTCGCCCTGGCCCCTTACGGTAACGCTATCCTCCTGGAGTCTAGCAATCGCGATCGCTCGTTCACGGTCTGTTAGGTGCTTGGTATTGGCTGGGAAGTCAAGGAGCAAGAACGCGGCAATGATGGCCCAACCAATAGTGGCCACGCCCTCGACGATGAAAAGCCAGCGCCATCCCCGAATCCCATGGGCGCCTTCGAGGCCGCCGGTAATGGCGCCCGCAAGAAGACCACCAAAGGCCCCGGACAAGATAGCGGCTGACATGAAGACGGCAAATCGCTTTGACTGCTCCGTTCGCTTATACCATGACGAAAATATAAGTAGGATGCCCGGGGCGAAGCCTGATTCCATTACACCGACAAAGACCCGGAGAATGATGAGATGGTGGTAGCTCTGGACGACAGACATGATGCATGTGAGCACGCCCCAGATAATCATGATGGCAGGAAGGTATAGAGACGGTCGGGTCCGAACCAAGATCATGTTGGACGGTGGTTCGAAGATAACATAACCAACTGACAATGTTAGCTGATTAGTCCTGGAGTGACGAGCAAGAGACTTACCGAAGAAGACGACTAGAATAATACTGTACTGGGACGAGGTGAGTTTAAGATCATCAGCCATGCCGGCAATCTTAGCGTTTCCGATACTAGAACATGATTAGAGCCACTCATGTTGTTACATAAGGTCGACTCACTTGGTTCGGTCCATGTAAGAGAGCAAGTACATGAGCCAAATATTCGGCAGGAGAAACATGTCGATCTTACGGACAAGTTTCTTCTCCTCTTCCGCGGTCCAGGTGATGGATTGCGTTGTTTCGACATGCTCGGCGACTTGACTGGGGCCTTCGAGAAACTCTTTCTGGTCAACAGCCTCGGTACTAGTCTTGGATGCTGTCATGTTCCCGGGTTTGAAACGATCGTGGAAACCTAAATGCCGCAAAAATGATCCTCAATAAAGTTGGTTTCCAGTGTTTGGGTGGTTGATTGCATGGGATCAAAGTGAGAGTCGTGGTGGCAATTGGCAGACTTATAGAACACAGCATAGAACAAAAGTTGCGTTTGACCCCAGCAACGGACATGGCCGTTGAGAAGGTCCATCGACTGTGCGGGGATGGGAGACTAGTTCCCCATGGGGTACGGAGAAGTCTAATCTTGTTACGGAAGTGATGGAGACGGGGGACGCATGACGTCGAGGCGATGGCTACCCTCGAAGCGAACATGGATGGCTTCGTTACGAGGATCACACATGTCGAGGCTCCGCAACGAATGTAACCCTGTTACCTCGTCTCGGTGACCTCGCATTACGCATGCAAAGTGTTTCGAGACTACCTCCATCGGGACGATACATCTATCCCGTGGCAAGGCTTCCATTCTATTCTAGGCATAAGAACAAGACGCGTAACATTTCAACTACTTGAGAGAGATCTATTTACCACCGTCTTGCCACTCGAACAACAAAGACTATTTTTTATCACTTGGATACAATTTAATAAGCCTCAAGTAAATCATTTACTCCCAAGCACGATCTTTACAATGTCTCCAAGCGCGCTCGATACTCCCTCCATTGTCCCTGCCAATGGCGCCACTGCTGCAATCCCAGCATCAATACCAGACGCAGCTACCGAGGCCTCACCGACATTTCTAAGCACCCAGCCAGGCCCTGATCACCACTGGAGAGTAACATTGAAGGACAAGGTCATCGCCATCACCGGTGCCAACAGGGGCATTGGTCTAGGCATCGCAGAGGTCTGTCTAGCCAACGAAGCCGCCGCCGTCTTTAGCCTGGATCTTTTCGAGCCCGGGGACGAGTTTCTCGCCCTTCAGGCCGCGAACCCGAAGCGACTCGGCTACATACACTGCGATGTCACCTCAGAGGAGAGCATTACATCAGCTATAGATGCTGTCATCTCCAAGCGGGGCGCCATCCATGGCCTCGTCGCTAACGCCGGCATGACGAAACATCAGCCGGCACTCGATTTCGACCGCACCCAGCTGGATAAGCTGTTCAACCTCAATGTGTTCGGTGCATACTTCTGTGCTACGACTGTCGCACGAAGGTTCATTGAACTAGGCATCAAAGGCTCCATCGTCTTCACAGCATCCATGACCTCGTACCGTCCAAACCGCGCAGCGCCCTCGGCCCCGTACGGAGCCACCAAGGGCGCTGTACGTAATATGGCACATACGCTAGCCATGGAGTGGGCTAAACACGGCATCCGAGTTAATTCTATCTCGCCCGGCTTTGTTAAGACGGCTATGACTTACTTTGTAGACCAGGCGCCTGATTGGGATCTTAAGATGCAGTATTATGGTGGTATGCCGAGGCTGGCTGATCCGAAGGAACTTGGGGGCGCATATGTGTACTTACTATCTGACGGGGCTTCATATACGACTGGCATTGATATCCCGGTTGCTGGAATTGTCGGGGCATGGTGAGAGGTTAGAACTAGGGCCCATTGATAGATCTAGATTCATGCGCGGTAACAATAAAAGAGTGAGATGGACCAATTTCCCCCGTTTAACCAGATTTATCGGAATCTCTGTTTGAAGTTGCAGATGTAACCAGCTTGGACAAGAACACCCTCAAGTCGGCTTTACAGTAGTCGTAGAACGGCATATTATTCTTGCCACGTGCGCTTAAGATCGGCTACTAGCCCTGCTGCGGGGAACTTGCTAATCTCCAACATCCTATCCAAAGTATCAAGGAGTGCAGCCTGCTTCTCTGGCATCTGCACGCACTGGCCGACTAGACCGGTCAGTCAACGATTCATAACAGGGATGTGCCGCTTACCAGCAAATATAGCCTGGACATTGACAAAGGCCATTGCAGGCTCGCCCCTTTGGCAGGCATTTGCGATGCTGCAAACCATGTGGAGGCTTTCGTTAAGGGCTTTTTGACGTTGACGGTATGCGTTGAGGCCGCCGGTTGAAGGCTGGTTCAGCAGTACGATGGCCTTGGAAAAGTGATACATCTGCATGGCGCCGGCGTGGTTGGGCGGGTGAAACCATATGGGCTGGAACCTTGTCTGAGACTCGGAGGTTGAGGATGCCTGGTTTATGGTGTTGGGTTCCGTCGTGACCATCACTGGCTTGTACGAGGGAGGAAGGACACGATACCAATTTTCGAGGGCTTGAAGAAGTCTATCACCATGCTCAATCTTCTGTTGTATATCTTGGCTAGGCGAGGTCTTGTCCAGAGCTGCAAACTCGACGCACTTGGCACATATGTAGACCATTCTCGTAGCAAGCTCGTCAGAATCGAGATCTTCGAGTCTCTTCTTAGGGCGCCAGATAGTAAGGGTCGGCCTCCCCGCTCGGAACGCTGCCCATATATCTTGTCTAAGCCACGCCCACCACACAGCTCGTCTCAATCCGTCAACCGACTCGCCATCGTTGTCTTGAGAACGTTGGATCCAGAAAGCACCTCGTAAGTGGCGTTCCCAGTTGCCGCTTGTCGAAGTCCCACCAGCGTCAAACATTTCATATGTGCTGATCATTATGGCCGTGGCGAGTATTTCATGGGATTCTGCATACGACGGATAGAGTAGAGTCTGCGAAAGATACTGGAGGGTCTCGTAGTAGTACTGGGTGGCCATGTGCGCAGGTATTTGACTCTGTTCTGCTTGTTGGCTACTGCCTGTAGTTCCCTCTGGCGACGATGAGCTACCTTCGCTCGAGGTTCCGCCATGACTCTGTGGCTGCCCTAATTTTACGCCAAGAGACATGTGTTTGGCTGCGACTGCAAGTATTGCCTTCAATAGCCCCGAGTTGCGTAGCGCGAGGTGAGGTACGACATTGGTAAAATGACGCGCTTGATCAAATAGATCGAGTATCGGTCCAACGATCTCAGTGTAGTAACGAAAGAAGCGAAGGTCGGCTGGCAAGAGCTGGATGCTCTCCAGGGTGTTCCATGGTTTGTCGGCCGCGTCATTATCAACCACGGACACTCCGAGACCGCTACCGTAACGGTCTTGTGTATAGGAATCGGTGTCGATAGATCTCGGGACGGGTGACTGCCGACGGGAGAGTGTGCTCTCATCAAAGTTCCATCGTGGTTCGCCATTTGAAGCATTGTTTAACCGTTGGATTTCAGAGATGGCATCCTGCGCTAGGAGGTCGTACCATTCGAAGGGCGAGATGTTGAGTAGCGATACTTGGTTCCTAGCTAACGGAGACGCAGCAAGGTCAAAGTCTATATTGGGTAAAATTCCATCACTAGTTTTCTCTGACTGGTCGTCTTGGGGAGTGTCGCCGGAGTCGTGGAGCTGGAATGTGACAGAAGGTTCGACTAGGACTTGGAAGTCATTCTGGTAGCTGGCTGTTCCCTCAATGTTGGGTCGTTCATTCTCAGCATCACATGTTTGGTGAGCAGCGCTTAGGCCACCGGTTTCGCTGTTTTCTGGACAGGATGCTCCAGGGATTGCATCGCCACGAACGTCGACTGCTTCGGAGGTGTCCTGATCCGCTTGCACAAGTCCACGTTGAGGCTGCCCATAAGTGCATTCTCGAGCGGATTTGGAACACTGGATACAGCTGGGTTTGCCTTCGTCACACTTGACGCGTCTTCTTCTACACGTGAGACTGTAGGGTAGTGTCAGCGGTATTAAGGCCAAGGTTAGCTAGTTGAGTGGCAGTAAGTAAATGAACACCTACCAACCGGTTGAAGTTCTCAAACCGCGAGCCCTGGACGGCCTATGGCGGCGAAATCGTCTGGAGTTGTTGTTTGTATCCATTGACAAACGATGGATCATGGCAAATTGTCTGGGTCTCGTCTCGAGGGCATCAGCTCCATTTATTCACAAGACTTGAGATGAGTTAGGCATAACGTTGAAGTTCCCCCGCATTTCTCCACTAACGTAAACCAAATTCGATCATAGCATGGATGGAGATCCAGAAACTAAGCATCCCGCCGTCCCTAGGATTACTGCCTAGACTGCCTTGTAATTCAAATGGAATGAGAAGTTCATTCAAATTTCTTCCCTATCAACTTTCGATGTTTGGGTATTGGCCAAGCATGGTTGCAACGGGTAACGGAGGGTTAGGGCTCGACCCCAGAGAAGAAGCCTGAGAAACGGCTACTGCATCCTTAGCGAGTCTTTAAATCACTGCTACCTTAAATATGGATCAGAACGTATATTACGAGATCCCATTCTGCGAAGAGTCTCACTCTAACAAGATTATGATCTGATTCCTTGTTACCCGCTTGCACCTTTATAGTTTAGCGCAATAGGACCGCCAGAGTCAAAGGAAGACTTCAAATACTTTGCTATTTTTGTTTTTAAGTACACAAGTGAAATAATCAAGCAGGATAACAAACAATAGTGACCAACTCTTAATGCTCAAATCCGACTCCCAAGCTGCCATTGAGATCTCTAAAATCACCCCTCAGTATCTCAATCCCATCTTTCTTAACCTCTTTTACCAGATCCCTGATCTTAGCTGCAATATTATGAGGCTGGAATCCAAAGTATTCGTAAGTCGCCTTGGATGGAAGGCTCTTTCCAAATCGCCTCATGGACATGGATGCGTCAGCGTACCGTTCCCATCCATTCGCGGCATATGCCTCAATGACGACGGTAGGCTTTCCAGAGCGAGGCTTTAGCACTGACTGCTTGTACTGTCGCGATTGTTGCTCAAAAAGTCTAGGACAGGGGAAGGAAACCACTCTTGACTTGATCCCGTGCTCCTTGAGAAGCACATCCTTAGCCTGCATCGTGAGACCCATCTCGGAACCAACTCCAATCAGCGTCACGTCAAAGTCGTCATCCTCGGCCTCGACAAAGACATATGCGCCCATGCTCACGCCGTCCCGTGAAGAGTGTTGCGGGAACTGTGTCAGGTTCTGTCGTGACAGAGAGATGATGGTCGGTGTCTCAGTGGCCTGGATCGCAGCGATGAAAGCACCCGCCACCTCCTCAGAGTCACACGGACGAATGTACAGGGTATTAGGCATGGCACGGTATAGAGCTGGTAGGGCGATTGGCTGATGCGTCGGTCCATCCTCGCCGGTTCCAATGCTATCGTGGGTAGCGATATGAATTTGCTGGAGTCCCTGGAGGGCTGCCATTCGAACCGCTGGGGCGGCATACAGATAGAACATGAAGAATGAACTTGTCATGGGGATGAAGGTGCCTTTGTTAAATGCGGCTAGGCCGTTGGAGATGGCACACATGGCGTGCTCGCGGATACCGTAGTGGATATAGCGGCCACTGTAGTTTCCGTTGAGACCGCAGGCGGTTTGCAGATCAGGCTACATGTGCGTTAGTAATTCTTCTCAAGACTCTCTATCCTTTTTCTGCACTCACCGATTGGAAGTCGACTTTGTTGTTGAATGCCACATGGCACGAAGGAGTTAGGTCCGCGGTTCCGACTAAAAAGGACTTGATCCTCTCTCCAAGGATATTGGTTACAATACCTGCAGACTTTCGCGATGACGTGGGCTCAATTGGAAGCTCTGACCTGCTGGGGATGCACTTCGTCCAGTCATCCGGCATCTTTCCAGAGACACGAAGGCCGAATTCCGTTCCAAGGACAGGATCCTCTTGCTTATATCTCTGAACGATCTGAAGCCACTCGTCCTCATAAGCATCACCACGAACACGAACATCTGCGAACAGGTCATAGACATCTTGTGGGATGTGAAAATGCTCATTTGAGTCTAGGCCGAATGACTTCTTGATGTTGGCCACGTCGTCGGCCCCGAGGGCTGCTCCGTGTGTCTTTGCGTTACCAGCTGCAGTAGATCCAAAGCCGATAGTTGTGCGAATGTTGATAAAGGTCGGTTTGTCACTTGATCGGGCCGCGATGAGGGCGTTGACGATGCCTGAATATCATGAGTTGAAGGGTATTCAAGGGGGACACGTGTGAACATACCAGCCACATCTGAATCTCCGTCAAAGACATCCAGGACATTCCATCCCGTAGCCTTCATCTTTGCATTGATGTCCTCAGTATTGGCAACATCAGCAGTGCCATCACAGGTAATCGAGTTATTGTCGTAAATAATGCAAAGGTTGTTCAGTCTCCAATGGCCAGCGAGGGAGACTGCCTCTAGCCCAACACCCTCTTGGAGGCAAGCATCACCAATCATGCACCACGTCATGTTGTTCACTAGCTCGAACTCTGGTTTGTTATATGTCGCGGCTAGGTTCTTGGTTGCCATGGCGAGACCAACTGCGTTAGCAACTCCTTGGCCGAGGGGGCCAGTGGTAACCTCAACGCCCTCATTTTCGATTTCTGGATGGCCGGGGCAGAGGGAATCGGTCCTTGTGGAGTGATATGACTTGAGCTGGTCGAGGGTCATAGTCTTGACACCGACAAGGTGCATGAACAGATATTGCCAGAGACAAGCATGACCTTGGTCTTGGTCAGAGCGCCTCTGTGAGTTTGTGGATATGACGTACCATTGGACAGAACAAAGCGGTCACGGTTAAAGTACTCGCAATTGTTGGGAGAGTACCTCATGACGTACTTGTACAGGGCAATGCCAATGGCTGCCATACCCATAGCCGACCTGAAGAGTCAGTGCTGTGACCAGGATGAAACCAAAGCCATCACTTACCCTGGGTGTCCACCATTGAACTGCTGGCAAAGGTCCGCGATGAACGCTCTAAACACCTTCAGCACCCTGTCGTGTTTCTCTGGGCTCTCAAGTTTGAGGCCAGTAGTGCTAGTGCTGCCACTTTTGGCGAGGGACTTGACAAAGATCTTGTCAACAGCAGCCCTCTCGTTGAGTTCTAGCGTTGGAGCCATGGTGTATCGGTGAGTGGGAGTCGTTGTTAGATGATATTGAGATGATGTTGTGAATTTGGAGCTGGAAAATCATCGCCAGCTGCCAGCTTAGATATACTTGGACATTGTAACACGATCATTGTTTAACCAAGGTGAGCTACAGTTGTGTCGTTGGCGACCAAACTCACGTCCTTCGAGACGATCCCGAATTCAGTTCCAATAGGACTTTCTGTTGCGGTATACGTGTGCGAGAAGGTAGCATGAGCAGCGTGAAAGGAAATGACCTCGCTTCGAGGTGATGGTGCTCTCGTCTCGAGGACAGCCCCACCCTCGGCTTACGCTAGCACGTATCGAGGACAGGCAGTACGGAAGCCCAGGGTCTTGATCCCCGTGAGTGTCATATTAAAAAGTAATGGGAGAATTTCGGTATCTACTCCCTCTTCCATTTATCCGTGAGCAGGAAGAAACAGCTGAAATGGATTCCTGGCTGAAGGCTCAGAAGCAGAACCGCACCCTGCAAATCCTCCGCTCAGCGGCCGAGGGCAGGTATGGTGTCTTGGCCGTGATTTGGTGGGTAATTCTTATTCCGACTGAAACGAACTATTCTCACGCACGACTTAATTGTTCAGCTACAACATCGAGCACCTGACAGCGCTAGTACGCGCTGCCGAAGCCAAGAGGTCACCTCTCATTCTTTTGCTCTTCCCTTCAACCGTCAAACAGCTCCCGACTTTGGCATGGGCAGCAGCAGCAGCAGTCAAGTCAGCAACAGTACCACTGTCGCTGCATCTAGACCATGCGCAGGACGAAGCGCAGATCCAAGAAATTGCTGCAACTCTGCCGTTTGATTCGATTATGGTGGATATGAGCCATTATGACCACGATGAGAACTTAGAAAAGACAAAGGTTTTGACGAGGATTTGCCATGGTCACGGCATTGCTGTTGAGGCTGAAAGTGGGCGCATCAATGGGGGAGAAGAAGGTATTGCCGACACGGGATCTCTGGAGGGTAAGTAAAGCGACACCAAGCCAATGCCTACACGAGGAAGCTGGATAACTGATGATTTATCATAAGCACTGTTCACCACGCCTAGAGAGGTCGAAGACTTTCTAGCTGCCGAAATCGACCTTCTTGCGCCGAGCATAGGTAACATACACGGCGACTACGGCCCAGCGGGTCCTCAACTCGATTTTGATCGTTTATCCAGCGTCAACACCCAGGTCAACAGTCGCGTGATAATGGCGCTCCACGGCACAAACGACTTTACGCCTAAGATCATGCAACGATGCATTCAGAACGGTGCAGTTAAATTAAACATCAATAAGCTTATACTAGAGAGTTGGAATACGTATGTCAGAGAGCATGCCCAAGAGCCACTGATGCAGCTCGTGGATGGCGGTATGGCTGTACTCCAAGCCGAGGTTGAGCGGTGGATGGATATTTGTGGAAGTAGCGGGAAATCATAGAAGAGGGATTTGGTTGTTATTTTTCACGCACGGCAATAATGACTACAGGCATTGCACCCGCGTCTGAGTCAGATTGTGTCCTAATTCTTCCCACTCGGCATGCACGCTGTGAGACTTGATCATTAAAGCCAATACCGTGACCCCCGCAATACCCTCTGCTATGTCCTCGTCAATCATGGCAACGTCACACATCTCAGAGCCGAACAACGTCAATTAATTGAAACTGCTCCAAAAGGATCATATCAGAGCTTACGAAGGGGAAAAGTGCGGCCAACCTTTGATGGTTGCCATCGTACGACCCCGGCTCCAGATTTAGCCCCCGATGAGTACCTCACCATCCCTGGTCAGTCATTACTAAGAGCTCACTTGAGGACCAGCCTCGTTGCGAGCCCACCTCGAAGCGAGGTCCCCCACTTACTTTTGTGCCTTGATCAATTGAATTTGCGCGTGGAACTCGCGAATGTAGTGCGAGCATTGGAAGTTTGAGGCCAAAAGGTGACAGGTGACGAGGCTGGCAACCATATGAACTAAACTGGTTTCATGAACGAGCGATACAAGAGGCCGTATAATGGATAGATAGATCATGGATAGGACAAGCAGACCACCAGATTAACAGTCTACTCTTGACTGCTCCTTTTTACACCCACCCACGATCTTCTTGATTTCCGAGCTGAACTCCATGTTGCATCCCACTCCAGCTGAAGCCTCGCGTGACTCTCGAGCCACTGGTAGTTCCTCTCATGAGCTTCAAAAGCTCGATAGATCCTTGAAGCTGCTCATTGGGCTCATCTCGCAATTGAACAATGAAGGGTATGAGTAAGTTCTATCGCAAAAGTAATAGCTTGAATGACATTTATCCGATTACTCGTGCAGATCCTCCAGGCTGAAGGCTTCTATTGGGACCGCTCTGTTTAAGTATGTGATGAGATTTGCACCAGATAACAGTCACTACTTTAACCGGGATCGTTTAGTCGTGTCAGGGCGTAGGTTTCGCTCCTGGCGTCTTGGTAGCGGTTCTCTTTACTAACTCACATGCCTGCCTACAGATTATGCTGGCAGATGGAAACACTTGTTTGAGCATCTCATTGCAGCAAAGGGCATCGCCGTCGACCCTCTAGATGTTGCCAGCGTCCTTCCCAGAAACACAACGCTTCCTTGTCACTCACATCAAACAATCTCGAGTGCTATAGGCCAGGCAATTGCATTGAATAATCTTGCGATGCTCTATAACAAGTCAGGCCTGAAGCTTCTAGACAACATGATTTGGTGTGTTATCGATGATCTCAAGTTTGAGCAGGGCAGTGCCCTAAATGCAGTGGCTCTTGCCGGCAGTTGGAAGCTTAGTAATCTTTGTGTTATTTACGATGGCACGTATGATACAATGAGCGAAAACCTTGAAGTTGATAACTTCAAGACGCATGGCTGGAATGTACTCGAACTGATGAGTGATGAAAGCCTCAATATCATCGGTGAGTTCAGCCAGTCTGCTTCCCGCGATAGCCGGCCTGCTCTAATACAACCAAAGCCCTGTGTACGGCCCTCAATGACTCAAGAAGAAGCAATGCGCCGACGCTGGTCAGCATGCAATTGCCGAATCGCTCCCTGTCACACGAAGTAGACTCTCATCTCAACAATAACGCTCCACTCTACCTCCCGCAAGAGCTTTACGATACCTTCCTAGATGTATCCAAGAAGAGCAATATATACAAGGCCGAGTGGCTGGCGAGGGTAAAGAAATATCGAGAACTGTACCCGGCGCTCGCCCGGGAGTTCTGGTACCACGTTGCCGGCAGGGCAGCAACCATCACTCATCACCAACCTGCACTTACTAGCCCGATACCTCTACCAATATCTTCCTTACCAGTTGAGCAGTGGTCCCGAAGAAGAGAACGCAGATCCTCCAGGAGGGATGACTTTTCACAGCAGCCAGACAGGCGTTCGAGGCCAGGGAGGACAAAGCCCGAAACCTTTCACATTCGCCCCTGCGACGCCGAAGAAGCTGCAGGCGCCTTTCTCGTGTCCACCAGATCAACCAAGATAACAACAACTATTTCATTGCCTCTGAAAGGTGACATAAGCTTTCCTGGTCACTCGTCTCGTCTAGGTGTGACAAATGGAGCTTACACGTTCTCCAAATGTCACGACGAGGACTTTGACTTGACCCTCATATCCGCCGGCGTTGGTATTCACTATGCAATGGGCACACAAGAGTTTCTCATAAGGAAGTATGGTTTGAAAGCCAGAATAGTTTCATGTCCCTGCCTTAGACTATTCCAGCTGCAGACAGAGGAGTATAGGAAATCTATCCTTCGACCGCAGAGCAGGAAGCCGACCGTGGCAATTGACTTTGGGAATAGCCAGGAATGGAAAGCTTATGCAGACGCATTAATGATGTTGGAAAACGGCGCGAATGCAGACATAGAGGTTAATATGCTTAATAGGATTGGGTCTAGGGTTAAAGATTTTGTTCAAGAGTTTGAAGAGAGAAACACCTTCCGAGTTTAATAAACATAACTTTATGTCAACTCTGGCCTTATGATAGTGAGCTTCTACTCCTTTTACATGAATCTTGTCAAATTTCATCATATTCCAGCTAGAATCGAACTGATTAAGGATTCTTACTGTGATCATGGTTTGTGGTAGTTTTAGTCGCTGATTAGTTGGGTGGGAAGTCATCCCGCATCAACTGACGCTGATGCAATCGCCGAGGTCTTACAAGGTGAGCTTACGTCTACATCGCTTAGGTTGTGGTAATCGTTCCCCTGACCTTAGCTATTTGCGCAGTCCTTTTCCGGCATATAACGTACTCCAGCTGAACCGTGACTGACGTGATTAAAAATGTTTAGCTAAGCCCAAACGAGCCAATATATCCTATCGCTGTATCTAGCAGTGTCGCCTTTTCCGCTAACTTTTGTAGGCATGGACATGTTAGAACACGAGCGAGAGAAATACATCGTTGTCCCACAATCAACTGGCTGGTAGCCACAACATACGAAGCCTGGGCCTTTGGATACGCACACAAAACCGCAGAGAAAGCAGGATATAAGCGGGAGCTCGACGCTGCTGTTGCTGGACTGCGAGTGATGCACAGACGAGGAATTGTCGTTCTACCAGGAGTGTAAGCCATTGCGCTGTTCTTCCTCAATTACAGTATTAACTTCAACAGTGACTACGGTTTTGCGTGGACGGCTCACGGAACAAATGCGCGTGATCTTGATAAATTCGTGAAGTTGCTTGGTCCCACTTCGCACGAGAGCATCATCGCTGCAACTGCTGGAATTGCTACGCTGATGATGAGGGGACATGAGCTCGGTAAGATCCAGCCTGGATACTATGCCGACTGCATACTTGTCGGTGGCGATCCCCTGCAAGACATCTCGATCCTACAAGATCAAGATAAACTTGATGTTACTATCATTAACTGTCGAGTTCATAAGGCAGGAGGAAGGAGTACTCTATGGACCCATCAGGATCACTTTGGCATGGGATGTCACGTCATTTAATAGGGGGCTTTCCATAGGAAAAGCAAGCTATGCAGAAGTCATTTTAGAGACACATATCTATGGGTAGTATTCTTACTGGGTCACATAGCAACTTGAAGAACTTCTTACTACTCCTATTAAATTGCTTCACTTTGAGTGCAATGTGATACTTACATGACGCGCCCTTGTAATAGAAAATGCGATCCATTCATCAGCTCACAGACATGGTCAAATCCCACTACACTTTGTAATTTACCAGCCATCAGCCCTGTGTTGTCATCCGGCACATTGATAGTAGTCAGGAATGGCATACAGCGCGTCAGAGGAAGGGGGAAAGCCCAGGCCCTTTACCCTAAGTGGCGAAAGACGTAGGCAATTTAGCCTAAAGTTAGGAGAGTCTTTGCTGAGTTTAGGGTGCCCTAGCCTAAGCTTAGGGGACTCTTTACCAAGTTTATTTTAGGACCCTCTTGTCAACGAGCAACAAAGACAACCTCAAGTGCCAGGTCCATGGCATGTAAAGCCCATCTCGTACGAAGGACAACTTTACTAACCATGCTCGAAGATGCTATTTTCGGTCTAGAAGATCAAACAACCTACTAGCAGAACATGTTTCAGTCCACAAATAACCAGCAACATCTCAGGACGGCGCTCCAGAATCCCAACTTTGAGGGCTGAGGTGCGACGAAAGAAAGCTTTCTTTGACAATGGCAAACAGGCAGTTGGCAAGGTCTTTTTGTGCTCAGGCTTCCCACGCCAATCCATCGGGCGAAGGATGGATTGGGCTTTAGTCTCCCCTGACAACTCCCGACCATGGTCTAATTCCCTTCCAAAGGAGGAAGCTTGGACTTTTCTAGTTGACGATGACAAGCCATGGCGCATCTACAACCAGCCAATCACAGATCCATTGCACTCAATGGAGGAACAAGAAGACCTGGGCCACATTTACAAATTCGGAACTGTCACCCAAGCGACCATTGGGGACATCTTTGGCGAGAAGCAGGATGTCAGACTGATCGATGATGAACATCTTGGTGACGATTTACAGAACAAATCGACAGAGCTGATTATCAGACCAGAATTACCAGGGAAGTTCCGTTTCCATGGAGACTCAGGATCTGCTGTCGTTGACAGGAAAGGAGGAATTGTTGGCTTGGTTTTTAGAGGACACAAACACAATGGTACTCTGAAACTCATTCAGTTGGTTTTTTGGGATACCAATAACTATTCAGACCATAGTATCACAGATATCCGAGTTGCACAGCCCTAGTATGTGGGCTTCTCTTTTGAGAGTTTTGGTGATTGGGAGTGATATGGCATTACTAGGATCAATAGTAATCGAGGCTCTACAACACGGTATTGATGACACCTTGATACTTAAGGCAGCTCTTTAAATGATTCCGCGAATCGCCGTTCCGCCATCTTCACTGTGTGTGAGAACAGTGACATGTGCATGCGAAAACTCATATTGGCGTAGCTTGAGGATCTGAATTGCTGTGAATATCGCAGTCGGTGCTGCTAGCTTGAGGCGGCTCCCCACGGGCTGCTATTTTGGACGCAAGGGCGGCCAGTTCACATATCTTAGCCGTGCAAAACACCCTCACGCGATGGGTGAGCTTGAAAGCCGCTGTCGCGTCAGTTGTACCGCTCCTAATCTTGCCAACGCCAAGTGCTCTTGCGACTCTTTTACACTTGATGCAAAGTTAACTAACGCAGACTTCCAATGCCGTTATCTGGCTACTGCAAACAGCCACCGGAAATCCGAGTCAGGAGTCATGTCGAAGACAAACCTCTTTCTAAGAGTCGCTCTTGGGACTTAGTGCACATGTTGCCATCAGAAGCACGTATGGTATCCCTTTGGAACGCGGAATGAATCTCATCTGCCCATCGCTTCCGGCGTTATCTTTGAGGGAATTAAAATTTGCGACTCTTAGCTGGGGCTTGCATGGGTTACCACAAGGGCGGGTAGATATACGAGCATTAATACGTTATATTACGGTATGGCTTTGACAAGATGAGGGTCTGAGAAGATCAATTCCTTCTGTGGTGCTAACACGAGGACCATTGTGATCTGCTCTCCTCTAGCTCGAACTCTTGTCCCTCTTGCAGGGTTAGCTGTTACTTATCTGTTTATTAGAACACCGCTAGCTCAGATGTGACCATCCATTCCGGATAGCCACCGACTTGATTCCTTGGCCATGTTGTAGAGAAGTTTAGTTGGGACTTCCGCTCTTATGAAACCTATACCACTGACTCACACTCCTATTACCATACTGAACTACTGTGTTAACTGCCATTCAGTCGGATTTTGTAGAGGCAACATCGTACTGTAACATACAAAATGCCAAGATAAACAGTACTGTACTAATTCCAGCAAGGAGACTTCACGCTCCATCTGGGGGAGCGCTGTCAGTGGGAGCGCTGTCAGGGTGGCAAACTAGCTTAGTACGGGGTAATATCCATGCACATCGGCAAGTTCGGCAACATCCATCCCGGCTACGCAACAACTTCCTGTGCCAAGGGAGACTCATTCAATGATGCTTGTGCTCACCTAATATTCGAAGCTCTTGCATTCCGTAGACATAAAAGACGCTCAGACTGCTGATTGACTAGCCAGCTAGAAGCGCCAAATGACTGAGCAGTTAGAAGTAGACTATGCCATCTTCAAGGTAAGATCCGTGAACCCCTCTGCAAGCGATGTTTGAAATTGAATAATTTCCACAGGACAACAGTTTAAGTATCTAGTGTAGCTGAATGAAGTTTGCTGCATACGTTAAGTGACGCTAGACTTCGTAGCGACGGGGTCTCAGGATTTGTCATTCACAGCTCATTCCTTGGGACTACGCGGTACAGCTCGCTCTCATCTGGGATGTTATTGCTGTATAGGGTGCCATTGCAACTGCTGTTCGCTGATCTTGACCTCGAGTAGCAACTGTGACAAGATTGAGAGGCCAAAGGAGGTTACAGCTCCGAGGCACGATGATAGAGCACCAATAAACACACATGGGCAATATACTCCTTGCCCAGACTCTCGATTAGCAGGATTAAGACTGTCCACCTTCGCAGCCGAATTCTCACACCTCGGTAGGCCTGATCATTATTAGAGGAGGTTATCATCAATATCTGGGTTCCCTTTCCGAGGGGTTCAATAAGTTTTTACGGTTACGCGTCGATATCAATCCAGAACAGACGCGTATCACCTCTTCTAGGAACTAATCTTAATTGGGAAATGTTCAGAGATAAATGGCTATGCAGCAAGCTTCAATAATGCGTGTTGGGGTCCTTGGGGAACACCTATCTGCACCCCTGATAGGCTTTCGTGTCACTCCATCTCGACAAAAGTTCCATGGCCTTCATCTACAGTCACAGCGCTGACCCCGTACTCTGTTCGGGTACTCTGTTCGGCATTGTGTTACAGAGATTTTGTAACATTCTTTCTCCAAGACTGTCGGAAGCTTCCATTACTGTCAAGACTAAGACATAGTCTGTCTGACTGTATCGCTGGGGTGAGTCAGTTCTACGTGCATAAGTTCTTTACCTACAGCTGGCGCGTCGTAGTTCGAAAATGCGAAACCGTAAAGATGGCGATAATTCCTTGGCACGAGGCATCGTCATGGTGTTGTTGCAGTCGAGATTTGTGGCTGGGAGCTAAAATCAGGAGAGAGAACTGACTGGCGCAATGTGAATACGCGATCTAAACAGGCTAGGTCAGGCAGACCCACTAGGTTCTCTACTAACTTGAGCACTCAGCCAGCCACCATGGGGCGATGCAAAACCCTTTCCCGCCAATCAATAGCTGAGCCTTTAAGAGACGGTGTTGAGACCTCAATTACTGTGTTATGTGCAGTCGATTTTGACCAAATACCTGGCGTAACTTGCCGCGCTTTACCTCGTTCCTGTGACTACATTCTTCAGTATCGTGGCTCATAGAATCGGAATGACTGGCTGGATGAGATTTGATAACGGGCTGATCTTGCGTATGTAGAGAAATTTCATAATTTGGTTCCGGAACTCAGACTCTCCACGTCCTACATATAGCCTCAATGACATAAATGCCTATTGATAAGAAGTTGTACTTCTGGACTCTAGAAAGCAGATATTACGTCGCGATGGCCGGTATCACTCTCTGTGCTCTCTCAGTTCTGTGCACCGATCAACAGCCTTATTTTGTCCAGACACCAATACACCTCAACAATCAGTATGTCGCTAAGTCTTGTCGGGATTTCCCCTACAAAAGACCGAAGATTGTATCCTTTACATCGGCAATGCAGCAGGACCTGGCACAGTGAGGTTTCTTCAAATGTAGAGGCTCATACCTCTGACTCCGCCGGAGTCTTCATCTTCCTTGACTATGTACTGAACTGGAGAGATGTTCACCTTGGTAAGCCTGGTGACTGCGCCATCATGGCATTTAACTGTCACAAATGGAGGGGTCTGACATAGATGGATAGTCGAAAACGTTACTCGATCAGGCAATCATGAACAGCTTGTCCGACATTAATCAAGTAAAAGCAGCTGTGAGCTTCCGACCATCACAGTGAATAGTGCATTTGATCCTACGTCTTTTCTTTTCCGGCTTGCGAGAGGACACGACTTTGGGATCTTTGGCCATCAAGAAATAACAAATACATCTGTGCTGGCACCTACAGAAAGACGAAAGGCATTGCAAAACTCAGAAAGGCAGCAAGACGAGGTTGTTGGGTCCGAGAGCAACAGGGCGCCGCTGTATAGGACAGCAATAAAAGCTTCCATGGTCAATCCAGGCCAAGTATCGATCAGGAATTTGAGGGCCCGAAATGGTTTAAGAGGCAAGAATATTGCCAGTACGAGACCGCGATATACATCTATCCAAGGACAGACAAGAGAATGGGGTACGTTGCCAATCTTCTTCAGCTACCTCGCGTCGACTTCTAACGACGGATAATTTGCATTTAGATAACTGAAGATCTGGGGGTTGTAAGGTCTTTTCTGAGCTGACAGACGCAACGAGCGCTCTCGCCTGCCTGCGCACCTTTAGTCGCTGCAGTCTCACGGATAAACCCGAACTGATGGAGCTCTTCGACCAGTGGCTCACCTATGCGACGGAGAAGATTGAAAACGAGTCAGAAAAACACAAAGTCATCAAAGCTTAACTAGTCGCTGCAAAAGATGAGATAAAGTCGCAAGGGGTCATCATCTCGGGCTTATTTCGTGAGCGTCACAGTGTTCAAATAACACCTGATGACTCGGCGTTGGTATTGACCCTGAGGGAGACTATAGAAGATTTGAAGAAAAAGGAAGCCCGCATGAGCCGCCAGATTGAAAAGCTCGGCACTAAGCTTATAGACCGCAGAGGGCAAGCCTACAAGATCTTCCCAAATTCAGTAAAGTCCACATTTAGCCTGGATCAAAGGAGTTCAAAACACACGGCATCAACAAATTCCCTATCACCGTCAGACAGATTCTCATATCAGGTACGTAGCCGTGATCTTCCTGATAGACTAGGCGCTTATTAACTGCGATGCACAGTCCAGCCCTTCGTCATCAACCTCAGTGCGTTCAGATAACAGAAGGAGTGAGGGTTACAAGTCCGAATCAGAACAAAAACATAAATCCTATCAAGGTGCCAAGGAGCGTCTACCACAAGATGAAGCACAGGTGAACCAGGTGCTGAGGAAGCAGCTACAAGCCGAACGAGAACTTATATTAGCACTGGAAGAAGCAGTGACTGACTTACAGGCTAATGTTAAAGAGCTGCTATCGGAGTGTGACCACTGGAAACAACAATCAACCCAGCTACAAATAAGGGTCGATGAGTACAAGGGTATGTATGCGTCATTTTATTGGAGACCACTACTGAACAAGATGTCGTTAGACACTATTGCATCACACGAAGCCAATAACAGAAGGTTTAACGCCATTAATGACTGTCAGAGAACGCTTTCGCAACGCATGCAGTTCTTCAACAAAGGGCATAAGAAAAAGAGGGGTTTTAATTGTCTATAGGTTTACAGATTCTTGGGATGCAATTTCTTTAATATATTGGGTATTAGGAAGTAGATATATTGAACTGAATAACAGGCATGATCTGTACAACCATCAATCAATTCTAATTTAAAGCTTGACTGAGGCTCTTTTGGACCGAAAGCGTACGTTCAAACCGTTATATTCTTGGGCACAGACCTCGTTGATCTGTGGGGCATACTAAAGGTTCTAGCTGTTGAACTATATCGGCATCCCCGTAGACTTTACCTCTTTCGTCGACACTATTGACCACCCTCATTGGGAACTTTGTCGGCATACATCCCCCGATGGTCAAATCGGCGGCCCTCCCCGAAGACGTGGTCGGCATCTCTCCCCATTGACATGATTGGTGGCCCTCCTGGTTTTCTCTGAACCCTGAAGATTACAACGAACTATATGGATTGAGATCTAAAAAAATAAAAAGATCCATGGGAAGCGCGATGCCACGACAGATACGGCACCCATCCAAGCTACAGAAGCGTCCATAACGAAAAGGGGTTAAGTATGTGTAACTTGTTACTTGTGACTTGGGAGCTCACGCAGCCACACCACGGTTGCCCACAGGAATATGGGGCTTAGTTCAGCAAGATTGGTATCGGCGTGGACAATTCCACCCTGTCACTGATGGACGAGGTCCATCGCATTTGCACTGTTGGCGGCACCGCCAATGGCACCACCCTTGGGAAATAGAATGACCGCTGGGATGAACTTTTCTTCAACGAGCCCAGCAGAGGCTACCACGCTCAGATGGCAAGCTACAAGAAGCTGAAGCCGGCGGAGGAGGAGGCGGTGCGTAGCAACTTACAGATTTATGCACGCACAGTTTGTGGCATCATTATGGTCGAGTATGGACTGCGGCACTTTCATGAGGATGGCGAGCCAAAGTTCCTTGATTCCAACTATGTGGAGAACATGAAGGAGGATTCGTAGCGGAGACAGATCAAGTCAACCAATTGGTGCAAAGCATCACGAGGATTGGGAGACCATTTCATCAGTGAGCTTCAATGCCGGAGCGAGTAAGAGAGGAGCTGCAAGCCAACTGTCGTCGTTACAGTTCAACGTCAACGTGAAAGACATTGGCTCCCCAACGGGGAAAGAAAAGAAGGTGTTTTAAAAATTAATGACCTCTGGTTCAGTTACATCCTCTTCCAGTGTATCTACAAAAGGCAAAAAGGAGAAGTAGAGGGCTAAGCATGCAGAGTCAAGTGTCTTGCGGAAGCTAAATAATTTCACGCACAATTTGGAATAAAACCTCACTAATTAATCAACATGCTTTAAAGATGAAAGCTAGGGCCTATGTAATTGTAATACTTTACTTATTTATTCTTAAACCTGTTTAGTAATGCCTGCTCCCTGGTAGTAAGTCAGGTTGCCTTGACCTCTTATTGCCGAATATTACTACAGGCGCCTGCCTATTTGCGATATAGCTATTTTCTTTGCATAAGTATAGGTGCTTATTAATTGAGCTCCTTAAGAACAATTATTAATACGCGTATAGCCTTACACAGATGGTGGCTTTGGTTTCTATATTTATGTTCGCGCGTATAGGAGCAATACCGCCGCTAAACTATCAAACTCCGCAGCCAGGGACTGAAAGCCCGCAACTAGAGCGGCCAAGCCTGTTTACCTTTACATATATATATTGCTTCTATCTCAATTGATATTTATCCATTGTCTCTTATTGTCTCAGTCTCTCATTTTCCCGTCATAGAATGACTCATCTGCAGAGCCCCTCAGTTCTCATCGTCGGCGCCGGCTCAGTGGGGCTCGTCACGGGCTACTACTTTAGCCTTGCCGGCGCCCAGGTCACGTACCTTGTTCGCCCAAAGCGTGCCGAGACGCTTAACCGACCTCAGTTCCTATACTCGTTTGACAAGAATCATCTCCATGAATTCACAAGTTACTCTTATTTGACGAGCCCATCCTCGATACTCGCCGCAACCTACGATTACATTCTTATCACGCTGGACGGAAAGTCCGTGCAAAGCGAGGAGGGTGAAACCCTTGTCAAGATAATTGGCCAGGTAGCCCGTGATCAAACTACCAAAGTTATTATCGGCAGTGTCTTCTTGGGTGCCAGAGATTGGTTTCTAGAGAAATCTGGTCTACCAGGCGATTAGGTCACCAGCGGTGGCCTGGGTTTCCCAGCATATTCTGGCAAGACCACGAGCCTCCCAGTCTACCCGCCGGCTGATGTTGAATTGGTAAAGAAGTCCGATGTGGCATACATAGATAACATCGGCAATGGTTTCATCCTGGATGATTACGTTCCCTCGATTTCGAGCAGCTTTTCGGAGCTTTATAATTCTTGCGGAGTCTCCAATTGCGTTGTATGGTCGCCGGCACAGTCCGCTCTAACCATATTTCCCCTATTTGCCATTTTTATCGGGCTTGAAGTTCTGGGTTGGCCCAAGACCGAAGACATCGGTACTGAATCGGAAGTGTGGAGGTTGACGACAGCGGCAGCAAAGGAGATCCAGACGCTTGATATATGCGGAGAGGCAGGGACTCAGGCGGCCCTCTCTACGACGGAGAATACGTTCGTCCAGATGTCTGCATATCTCGACGAGAAGCTTCGCCCTCTGGATTACCACGCTTTTAACCGATATCATCATGGAGGAAAGGTTATAGAGCAGGATCGTATGCACATTGAGCGGTGTATCTCACAGGGAGTTGCTGAAGGGAAGCCAATGCCTGCGCTCAAACATCTACTACAGCGTATCAGCCAACGAGACTCATCTTATTTTTAGTCCAGTACCAGAGGAAAGGCTGACAGCTTTGGGTTAGAGTGTTATATTCTCCAAGACAGTTATCTTACCAACAAGTCCTGCTGTTGAAAAAGCTTTATTACTCACTATTAAGAAGTAAGATCCATAGATTTACGCCTGGAACAGTCGTTCTGAGATTGCAGTTTAATTTCAAATAGGATATTTAAGCATTATTAAATAATATAATATATTTGTTGCAGTATGTCCCAAGCTCCAAATCGAAGATTCTCCTCTTGCCTACCGAGTCCACGTCCTTACCCATCACTTTACACTTTCTTCTGTTCTACTGGTTCTAGACTCTCAAAAGACCCAAGTAGATCAGGTTGCATGATGAATGATGACCTACTATAGATGTCCATGTTCATGAAGTACTTGGTGCAGACATCCTCGGCGGTGGGGCAGAGGAAATCTGAGGCTCCACCGAACCATCCACAACGTGTATGCACCTTAAACATCGAGTTCTGAACGAGCGGCATTGAAAGCTCTGTGTCGTCTTCTTCGAGCCAAGTCTTGAGTGCCTTCATGGAAAAGTTGTCGGATATCCAGGCATCTCCTTCCCTGACCCTGCGGTATGTGAGTAGCTCAGTCTGAATCGAGGCCCAGAGAAGACCAATTCGTGGGCCGTTGCATGGCAGCTTGAGCCAGTAATCGTGATATTCATCTTGGAACCCCCCCCAACACGAGTCATGATCCGAGGACTCGCTGAAGATTGATCTCGGAGTGTCTGGCCATTCGTCCCGTAGTGGACTCGCCGGTCCTTGAGGATGGCCGCTTCTCTCTTGGTCCTGCTGCAACATAGTAAGAGCCAAGACATCAGCGAGACAACCCCAGCCAACTCGACAACTTTCACTCCAAGCTTCAATGACATCACCAGGGACGGCCTCAATCAGATCAAGTGGTGAAAGTTGCGTGTGACGGCACTGGCCAGTGTTTGAAGACCTCAATATCTCCTCGACTGATATATTTGCCTTCAACGAAACGTCCGCTCCAAGAGTGATAAGACATACCACCATTGCAACTGCTCCAAACAAGGTTTCTCCAGGCCTTCCCATCTGTGCCAGGTAAAACGCTGTAACAACGATCGTATGGAGGGGCCTGAGCCTGAGCTCTAGACCACAAGCTGTACAACGTCGCAGGAACAACCCACTCTGTGTGTTGATGTTTGGTGAGGCAGGCGAGGCAAAGATGGTAGTGATGCTGTGACAAACAGCTTGCACGGCTGTGTGACAGAAGGGGTGCTTCCACTTCGTGGGGATCCGAGAGTATCCTTGTTTAAAAAGCTCACGGATAGTTGGAGTTTCTGCGTCCCATCTACCACAAATATCATTTTCTTCTCCGGGGAATCGATTGGGCGAATGTAATCCGTCTCTTATATCACCCGGTTCAATGCTGGTGTGAGAGCGAAGTACGGCCACTACAATACCATCAAGGATTGTGTCTCCATGATCATCAACATTGTGATGGAAGGCAAAGGATGAGCCAAGCAGCCGAGAAAGTTCGAAAAATACTTCACAGCACTTTTTTCCGCCATTCAGAAATGCAGCCGCAAGGTGGAAGGGATGAAGAGCCTCGATTCCTTCCGGTGGCTTTTTTTGATTGTCTTCCCAGAGCTGATACAAAAGGTCCATGTTTCCTGCCATTATGGCTAACTTCCAGGCATCTAACTGGAGAGGGCTTGGGTGCTCTTCCAGGGACCTTGTGATCAAGTCATGGGCCAGAGGAAGGTCTCCTTTCGGTGTCATGGTGAAGTCATTCGAGACCATGGATTGGTGTAGGCAGTTCACAAATGAGCTTGACTCCGAATGTGCCGGTGGAGCAACCGTTCCCATGTGGCAGTCGATTTGACAAGATGTGGATGACACATGAATGGACCATTTACAAAGCTGCATCGGTGGCAATGATATATCCATCGCACTCAACCCTTCGGGCGAAGAGGGCCCGGAAGAAAAATTGAGAAAGGCTGAGGGTGTCCATGGACTGTTTGTGTTCCGTGTTTGCGGCGTGAGACCTAATGCTTGTGTTGGAGTTTGGTTCGGAATTTCCTTGCTCCAATTCTTTGCCAGGATAAAGCTGTGCATATAGAAGTCATGAAAGTAGTTGACCATTGTGCTGATGTAAGTCAATGATGAGTTTTTATAACCCTCAGACCTAGAGTAAGGTCACAACAACTTACCTGCGGTCTTCTCTGGGAAGACTAATCAAAAGTTGCTCAAGGCGCCCCTGCAGGAAAAGGCTTGTGCAATGCTCCTTATGCTTTTCATATACAAGCTGCATTCTTGGTGATGGACCAGATGCCGCGCGACCAGGTGTCAGCGCTTCCGGACTTTGGATTTGAAAAGTATCTGGTGTTGGCCCAATAGGTCCGAAAGGTGAGCGTGCTTCTGGTTTCTGAGGAAAAGAGGAAATCAAAGCAGCGTAGGGGAGGTTCCATGAGGAAAGTCTAGACAAATATCAGCGGGAATTCGAGGGCGTGCACTGGTGGAGAGAATATACAAGCCAGGTGTGATATCGAGGCAGGCCTTTCTGCTAATCAAATGTCTTTTCAGTTCCTTGTACTCGAGAGGCGTCCTTTCGCCGTTTTGTTGGGTAGTGACACCAGACACGCTCGCTCCCGGGTGTTTCCTCTTCACAAGAGCGCTGGTGGTGGCGTCCTTGACCTTTGTTGTCATGCGCTTGGTAACGCCCCAGTCTTTGAAACGTCGCCGATACTCAGTTTGGCTACCATAAAAAACCGTAAGTTAGACTTGTAGGAAACGGACACTAGTGCAATATTGGTGGCGCTTCGAAAAGGCCTAACAGAAATACCTGTATAGATTGGGAACATCAAGGTATACGTACGCCGCATGGAATGAGTAATAGGTCCTCATGAATTGGACCACCTGGTCCAGGGTTGCCGTGCGCCCATCGCTTGCACGTTTGCGCGTGTAAAGCTTGGTGATGACTTGCTCTAGATTGCTCCATCGTTCTTCGTAAGGGAGGGAAAGGAATTTCTCATCATCTGATTGTGGAAGGAGTTCCATGAAGATGGGATTCATGGTGATTAAGATAGGCAGCAAGCAGCGACTAGGGAGACGGGGATATGACTGGCATTCGGAGCAGGTATGGAGGTGGGGATTAGAAGGTGAGATGTCGATGATGGATGATGAGGAGTTAGCCATTAGAGAAAATGGGGAATGGGCGGCCGTTTAAATGTCCAAATCTTGCTTCACCCAAGTTGAAACGCGCTCGTTGCCTCTGCAAACTCCTGGCGAACCACAAGTACTGCCACCATGGAAGTCTGTCTAACACTAATGCACGGGACCTGGTGAGCAAAACGCTGCTGCCCAATCAGCGCCTTCCAACAAAGCTGTTCTCCCTTTTCTTGGGTAACACAGACCAATGTGAGGCAACACATGACGTGAAGCAGCCCGCAAGAGAGCCTCAGTGGAGCCGTACACAACGCTGCAGACCAGTCACAGAGAGGGTATCACCATTGACGAATCAAGACCCTGGTCAATGTGATTCGCATTCGCGGTGAGGTTTAGGGCCCTTCCCCAACGTGTTTTTGGTAGTGAGGGATCGACACAGCGTACAAAATGCAGACGACCAATGAGCACCTCGCAGGTTACTGAACAAAACGCCAGCGACCAATCATGGATGGTCAACTCATGACGAGGGACCATCTCAGACAAAGCTTCTGTGACGTCTTTACCGATACGATGGATGTGCAAAATTGAGTGTTTCACAGAGACCAGTTAGTTCCATTCATGGCTTTGAACAAAACTCCGCTGGCCAATTATCATGCCTTGATGATGGACGCCAGGGCCGAGTGTGACCGTAATGCCTTGCTGGTTCAGCCTTTGGGCCATTTGGCAATGCCTGCTCCCTGCTAGCCTGCCGACTAAGCTTAGGAGATATGGTTGAAATGTTCCTGGAAGACGTATAACGGTCTCTACATGTCTGGGCTGTTGGCTGCATACTAATGAGACTGGAAGCAGCGGCGAGGTGTTTTCATCTCATTTTGTAATTACGAGATCGAAGGCCTTTGCCTACCGTCCATAAATACCCAGTCTTCTTTCCATATCTGGTTCCTCTCCCACTCAGATCTTCTCAAGTATAGGATTCTGCTACGTTTTGCCTCTCCTTTGGCCTCTAACCCCCATTATCTATGACTTGCAAACGTCTTCAACACTCTCTCCAACCTTGACCGTCATTACAAGAATCATTGGCCTTACTGTCTAAGCTACTTTACATGGCGATGCCCGAACCGTACGTCCATCCCTCCATTCCTGCCTATCGTTGCAGTCATTCGGGCAAGCTAGCATACTAACATCACTTGGCAGTGCTAAGATCGAGACCTGGAGCATTGAGGCTCGAGGTGGCTCTCCTCGACCGGTACCGCCTCCAATGCCTTCTCACCCGGAGAGACCCGGTATTCAAAGAGGGGAAAAAAGGAAAACGCAGGATGAAATCCTGGTCGGCTTTGGTGCACAGTTCCAGTCTGGCAAGTCCAAGCCAGCCTCAGTTTGACCCGTCTTCCATCTGCCTATGGAAAGTTCAAGATGCTTTTGTTGTACATTTTCGTTGTCGGACTCAAGACTTACCAGTGCTGGGCGCATCCTTGTAGTGGTTACCTTGCCTGCTACTCTAAACCCAGACTCTAAATACGGTTATGAAATTATTTGCTAGACATAGGATAATTATACATGCAGAAAAAAAGAGTGGACCATTTTGCATACAGTAGATGTTGAAATAGTAAGCTAACTAAGGTTTAGTTAGGGGGGTTTTAGTATTTAATACTTCTGCCTGTAAAGCTCTATGACATTTGCTTAGATTTAAGATATATTGAATGGAGAGCTGCAGTAATATTTGCATAAAGCTCCTTGAAATTCCATTGTGATTTCCACAGCAAGTATAAACAAGCAGAAACAGCTGACGCCCCTGCAAGAATCGAGAGACTCTTAAATAAGAGCCAAAACACAGATTTACAACCACGAGTATGGCCCTGAGTAGAATGTTAGCATTCATTAGACTACCAAGTCAACTACGCATGACTTACTGTGATCTTCCAGTCGCGCCAAACAGGAAACAGGCTTCTATACCACAGGTATCCCTGGGAATACGGATATACCATGGCATTCCATACTCGGCTGTTCTCAGAATGTGGTTGGATGTACCAGCTTTGGCACCCTGAGTTCCAAACAGTCTTGGACAAATCATCCTGTATGCGATTGACATACCGCTCTTCAGCGTCTCTGTCAAGTTCAACAACTCCATTGGGGCTGTCAAGGACAGGCTTCAGAATGCGCAGTGCGAAGTTGACACTGTTCTCGATGGCCATGATAGCCGAAGTGTGACCGGTTGTTGCATTGGGGCCTAGCCAACAGTTAGTTATATACAGCATGCCATGCAAGTACATACCTAGAAGCATGAAGAAGTTTGGGAAGCCACTCATAGCAGAGCAATTATAAGCTTCGGCTCCACCAAATGACTCCCAATGCTGAGTTAACGTTTCATCTCGCCCAACAATCTCGACTCCTTCGAGGAATGTATTGGTGGAGAAGCCATTTGCCAGCACGATCACATCAGCTTCGATAAAGCCACGGTCTGTCTCGACTCCGTTTTCGACAATTTCCAGAGCTCGCTCGTTGGTCAGAGTCAGATTCTTGGAGTGAAGTGATGCTAAGTATCCGGAATCGTAGATACGTCTCTTGCAACCGATTTCGAAGTCCGGAATCAAGAGGTCATGATACTTGGCCGGCGCAGTGTCTCGCATGAACTTCTCTGCATAAGCACGCCGCTTCTGACGGAATTGGGCAGCGGAGGTAGTCATAGGGACTGCCTTCAATTCAATCTCGGCGAACAAGAATATCAGAAGTCGTTGTATCATCATAGTCCCTGGTAGATACCTGAAGATGGACTTCATGTAGTCGGTATACACGCCATCGATGGGCGGAAGCATCCAGTGCTTGGCACGGACTATCTGGGTCAGGTGTTTTGTCTTGTCGACGATCGAGGGGACTATTTGGGCAGCTGTACAGCCATTTCCGATGATGACGACATTTTTCCCTCTGACATCAATGTCGCTCCTCCACTGCGATGTGTGAAAGATGGATCCTTTGAAGTTTTCAGAACCGGGAATGTCGATCTCTCGAGGCGTAACCAGTATACCAGAGCCCGCAAACAGGAACCTGCACTCGTGATGAAAGATATTTCCAGTCTTGTAGTCACGAACGTCAAGTACCCATCTCTTCTTTTCTTCGAGCCATTGGCACCTTTGGACTTCGACACCAAATGTCATCTTTGACGGTAGATCATATTTATCCGCAACGTGTTTCTGGTACTTCCAAAGCTCCTCTTGTGAAGGTAGAACCCGAGACCAGTTGGGATTGGGCTCGAAAGAGTAGCTGTAAAGGACACTTGGTACATCGCAAGCAGCGCCTATGAGTTTAGCTCTGCGCATAGTTTTGGGAGCGTCGTATCAACATACCGGGATATTTATTCGCATACCATGTTCCACCGAGGTCACTATGCCGTTCGAAGAAACGAACGTCGGTGATTCCGTACCATCGCTTAAGCGTGGCTCCGAGGGCAATGCCTGAGAATCCAGCGCCAATGCAAGCAAATTGGCTGTAGCCAGATGGTGAATCTTTCGTTGACGTCATGTTGGAAGGGAGGCGGTTGTTGGGAGTCTCGCAATTAGGGAAGACTGGTATTTATCTCATTGACGGTGGCCTATTCTTATACTTGTCACATGTTTGTTGGTGCTTGCCTTGCATTTCCCCATGGGGTAGGTCGTCGGGCCATATGACACCCCAGGCATGTTGTGTCTTGTGAGGGCCACAGCTGTGTGAGTCGGGTTGTCTCCGTGGAACAAACATGGCTGCGTTAGGTCGGGTGCATTCCTTGTGTTACAGCTGCACTTGTCATTCCAGTCAATTTACCCTACCATCAGGTAGCCAGAAAACTGCAATACCAATCTTAAATGCCGTAGTCAACGCATGCAATCTACCGCTGAAATGATGGCTTTTCTACCCAAGTATTTTTATCACTCATGCCACTGTCACAGACTATTTTGACTCCACTAGCCTCCAGCCGAGACGGAACCATCCCGACGTGTGCATAAATTAGACTTCACAGAGTCATAGACCCACAACCTCGGGATCTACAAGTCGCTCGGACCCCGTGGAGTGCGGAACGGGTGAGTAGCCAGCTTCCGCTCTCCGCCTCCGCCCCAACTGAGCTGAGTTCCGTTAACATTACTAGGAGGTCACCCGAACTGCGCATTATTGTACTCTTCACCCTTCCGCTATCTCCGATATCAGTGACCTGCATACATACGAATATGGTAGAGCAACAATCGCGTCAACGTCGCCGCAAAGTGACATTGGCATGTGACCCTTGTCGGGAACGCAAGTCTCGCTGCGACGGGATCAAGCCGATCTGCTCCACATGTCGACGGCGGGCGTTGGGAATTGAACAGTGCGTCTACAGGGCGGGAAATGCACGTACAGAGTGCAGTGATGAGTGAGTAGGACAAACTCAGTAAGCGAACTCGGCGGCGACTGACAAGTGGCTCAAGTTACACAAGAGCTCTACACGATCGGATTCGCGACCTGGAACGTCAGCTACAACAAGCTTCAGCATTGAATGGTCCAATCCCGGACTCGCTTCAGGATGGATCCAGCAATACACGGGCGTGGCCAGAAAGTACACCTGACACAGAGAACCAAGCTGAGCTCGACGCTCTCGTCATGGGCATATCCCATGCCCAACTGCTCACCCCGTTGTCTTCTACAACAACTGAAAGTATTGAGAATTCAAGCCATGCAAGACGCGTCACTGCCATGGGCACAACTACGACCGAAGAGGATATTGGACATCACCGTGACACGCGCGAAGGTTTCTACGGCTCTTCTTCAGCAGCCTCATTCTTAAAAGAGACTTGTGGAACTGCGATACCTACCTCAAATCATCACCCAAACCCTCAAACTTGTCCTTCACAGTCTACACATCGCTTTGGCGATGTCGACAAGTTTGCTCTTCCCCCACGCCGCCTCGCAGATCACCTCGTAGAGAGATATTTTGAGCGCATATACTGGATCTATCCAGTATTTGACAAACAAGCTTTTGAGCATGGCTACAACTCGCTTTGGTTGCCAAGTGGGCAGACTGCATGTCCAGAGGAGTATCGGAATTTAGGCTTGGGAGAAGACGCCACCACTGTTGCTTTCTTCTCTTCCTTGAACGCCATCTTCGCGTTGGGGTGCATTTTCTCAAACCTTTCTACGGCAGCCAAGACGAAGGCTTATGAAGTCTTTTTCAGCCGAGCCAAGGATAAGGTTAACCTTGAACTCCTGGACATAAATGATCTGAGTGTTGTTCAAACTCTTGTACTAGTTGCTTTAGTCTTGCAAGGTACTTCCTTCCCAGATCGGTGCTGGAACACTACCGGCTTGGCATGTCGAGTGGCACAGGGTTTGGGCCTGCACAGCTTGCCACCGTATAATCAGCAAGAGTCGCGAGTGCAGCGCATCAGACGACGGACATGGCACGGCTGTATTGTGCTAGATACGTAAGGATACTTGAAACCCCTCCTTGATGCTCGCTAACGGATATAGGCTGGTGAGCATGACTTTCGGTCGGCCCACGATGATCACCAGTATCTCCATGCTTTCTTTGCCAGACAGGACCATTGTCAACCTTCCGAACGCCGATGATAACGAGGATATTAAACTACAGTTCCAAATAGAGACTGTCCGTCTAAGTATCATCCTAGATAGCATGTTGTCAAAAGTATACAGACCTTGGCAATGCAAGCTGCCTCACGACGATCATGGCGCTGGTTCTCAGACAGATATGAGTGGTCAGAGTATGGACGTCTTTGCCGAGCTACAAGGAAAGCTTCGGGCTTTCGAGCTTGGCCTCCCAAGCTTTCTCTCCTGGCATGAGTCTAGAGCTAGAGATACAATCCCGCCACACGAAGCGAAAGTTCTCGCGATTCAGAGAAACGTGTTACAGTCACGGTAAGATCCTCAATATTACCGATGCTTCCCTTCGGGATTACTTACCAAACGGCATCAGGTTTACGTATCTACAGGTCATGCTGTACCGCCCCATTTTGAGTCAGCTCCTAGCTCTGAACACTTCTCAGGATGCCAGTGATGACTTACACTCATCTTTCAAACACGATGGCGCTAGAGCATGTGTACGCTCTTCGATACAGCTCATCAACTTAGTTCACGAGACCTTTCGCACAGAAACTGCCGAAGCATGGTGGTGGAATAGCCTATGTACGTATTCTGTCAAGACATATAGGCATAGACTAATCAAGGTCGTAGATGCTTGCACTGCCAGCTTGGTGCTTATGACATGCCGTCTATGTCCCTCCTTATGGGCTACGCTGGATCAAGTGAGCGTGATCGAGGCGTCTAACAAATGCCACTCTGTCTTAGAGGTCATCTCTTCGTTCAGCTTGTCCATTCGCAAGTCCTTCAACCTACTGACCAAGATGCACCAAACAATCACAGGACGGCAACAAGGTCAGTGTGACAGTCCAATATAGATATCGTGACTAACACTTCATAGCGGAGGGCCACTCGACCGCATATTCGCAAGAAGACCAAAGACACGGACTGCTGGATACACTCTTGGAAGGTGATTTATCTCTCCAGAACGCTTTGACTACATGTTTCCCACTTGATCCCGATGCGATAGTCTTTCCATATTGGGAAGCAGCAAACTTAGGAGGATAGCTCAAGAGACACCGATGTTACTTCCTGTCCTGCACCAACAATCACGCAAATCGTCTATTTGCAGGTGATCTTACCATCAACGCCTTTGTCGCTCTGCCACAAGCAAGGAGCTCCATCTTTAGTGCACTAAAGGAGAGAATTGTCAGTTTAGTATGGCTGGGACTCAGCGAGACTGCACCTTTTGGTTGGCGAAGGTTCTGTACTTCTTCAACCCAGTCCTACCGTTCGGGCTTTTATATCTATATTTATTTAAATATAAAGTACTTATTGAAATATCTAAAGGATTAAAAGTTATTTTATTATATTGCTTTAAAAGATATAAAAAGAAAAAATAGTAACTTTAAGGTTAAATTAGCCTAAAGGTAATTAAATTAAAAGTAATAACTTTCTCTTAAGTTTAAAGATTATAAAATAGATATATATTTATAAAAGTAAATAAGAGGTTCTCTATTAAGTTACAAATTAAGGTAATATAATAATAAATTAAATAAGTTATTAATATTATTAGGATTTAATAATTTAAAGAAAGATTATTAATACTATTTAAGGCTTTCCATTATAACTATCTAATAAAAGCTTAATAAGTACTATATTAAGTTTAAAGAGTTACTATTATTTATTATATCTATTATCCTGTTTATTACTTAATATAAGCTACTTAGTGGTAAACTAGGCATTAAAGAAGCAGCTTATAAAGGTAAGGGATATTAAGATTAGGCTGTCTGACTACTTTAATTGCTGGTACCGCTATAATCCGTCTGTGGATAGACAGCAGAAGATAATTACAGTTAAATTAATATCCTTAAGTGTAAGTGGAAAACAGCCAAAGCTAGCATATCTAAGCAATAGATTATAAGCAAGACGGCAAAGACTACGGTAATAGGAAGTGAGCTTAAGCAGTATCTACTGCTAGAACCGCAAGAAACCAAGGATCTAATTAAATGATGGATAGGCCAGCGGGACCAGTCTCCTATAGTACGTCCTTCGGCCCTTTTTCGCCCTCCCCACCTCCGGTGAGGGTGTCACCATATTCTATTCGAATATTCCTAAAGCTTCACATATATAATACCACTTCAAGTTACAATCCAACCCCGAATCGTCTAGAAAGCTCTTCTGATGTGTCTCGTTACGAGCAAATCAGAATACCCTTGAACGGTTCCCAACAGTCTAGGCAATTCAGCTCATGCTAGGCAAACGATTGTCGTGCAGATACTTACGACCAGAGTGTCGACCAGTTCCCGGCGTGCCATCATCCCACTCACAGCTCTGACCAAGCTTATGGTTGTTGCATGCAGACTCTGATGGCCGACAAGATGAGAGCATTAGTCAAACTAGACAGATATTAATTAGGGTATGGCTAAACATACGTGCATCATGGGCGATGGCTATGACGCCACTAGTGAGAAAGAAGGTCGAAGCGATGATTTTTTGAAATTGCATCTTTATTGAAGGCAATAAGGATTCTCTGTGCAATTGTAGGAAATTGGAATGCAAACTGTATGGTCCCTGACTGATAATCAATCGTTTAAGAAGGAGGATTGAGCTCCTTTTATACTCATCAATAATTCCTCATCAGCAAAACAATCGTGACTGCGAGGGAAGGATTCATGCCCTTATCAAGAAGCACCTAGGATTGTGCATATACGAGAACATACATTTATGTCTATACGATAATGTAACGTGGTCATGCAATATAGGGATAAGAATTTACGAACCAGTGTAATCTGCTATGGCCATTATAGTACATACTCTTGAGATTGACTACTTCCTACAATAAGCTCGGGCAGATCAATAACGCTCGGGACCGACGTTTCAAGTTGACAGCGTGGACTTACATATGGCTCAGCCGGCGTGATAAGCTCCATAATAGAGTCGGCTGGAGCGAGCTCAGGCCGCGTCGATCTGTTGCATTGTTTAGCCAGCCGAGTATGTGACCCTATTCGAGTCCTGCATATGCGGTATCGCATGGTGGGTGTGGAATGTTGCTCATAATACTGCTATTGTGACTTGATGGTCAGTGTGACCCTACAAGAGCTAGATAATTGGCCATGGCGACGAAAAGGGATGTAGCTGCCACTTAACTTCTTAGGGTCAATAAACGAGGTAGACAATCAGTTCAGGCGGGGGCAGACGGGCTATTCATAGGCTGCAACTGTATTGCAGGGCCCTCTTGACAGTGCTATGAATTCTCCCAGATTAGGTATTTCGTAACTGTAATTATATCGGTTATCCTCAAAACACAAGAACTCAGTTAAAGCTGGCCTGTAGAATGAGGCCAAAGGGAGAACGCGCGCCACCTTGCAGAACGACTAGTGGGGGTTCAACACGTCCGACGACTCTTCCGGCATTGATGTAATACTGTATTGACTAGGGTGTTGTGCTTCCTCATCAGTTGCCCTATCATCCTTCTAGAAACTGGTAGCCTGACGAAGTGTAAAATAGGAGCGAGACATTCGGAAAGGATTACTTTCTTGAGTCTAATGGTGTCTTTCGAGATAGATCATACATGTATATGTCCCTTAATAAGTTTTATCTTGGCGTCTACTGAAATCTGAATCTGATCTCCATGACCTATAACTAACTGCTAATCTAAGTTTTTAACTACTGAGGCCTGCCACACTGTGCACCCTTTTTGTCCTCCTCTTCTACATCATTGTCGGGGGATCATTTCTCAATTCCCGTATTTAAGCTCCCAGTTTGAGGATAAACGAGACATGCATACTGTAGGTTCAATGGATGCTCAACTACAGACACGCCTCTTAATCTTCAGGGTTATGCGAAAGGATCAACAAAGCATCAAAAGTTCAGTATGTGCTATAGCTTGAGTGGGGTCTTATGCAGGTAAATAAGAGCTTACATCCTCGTATTATCCCTGCAATAGTGAAAGTCACCGGGACTGATTTGTATGCTCGGGCCCGAAGGATAACCGAAGCATGTTCCGCTGCTTGTCGTAAACGACTTTTATCAGCCTTTGATATCTCAATATTCTGGACTTTCTTTGCAATACACCAACTATTAATTAATGATACTGTACAATTGCACATTGTATACTCTAGATTTTTCAGCCTGAGGTCCTTGTTCGGGGCCGAATTAACTGTGGATTGCCGAAAAGACTGATACGTCGAAGCCCGCAGCAAGAAGTTGATGCTCAAAACCACGACGAACTTAACTACCCGTGGGACTGACTGACGGCACCCTTCTCTGAGGGACGAAGAGAGGGGCAGAATCGCTCGCGATGCTGCCCCCCCGGGTATAAATACTAATAATCTTCCCGCTATTGCCTCTTCTTTCGTTCCTGTACTTTCTTATTTTTTACCCTAACGACATCCAAATTTTATTCACTAGATATGAAGTTCTCTGCACTAGTTGGAATTAGCCGCCTGCGCTATTCCTGGTTCAGGATGTGATCCCCGAAAAGGCGCTATTCAGTGTCAATGTAATGCTGGTACTCAGGTATGCTCCTTAAAAGTCCTTCTCATAGATAAAGCCATTGGCATGAGATTTCTTTTATTAATATATATTCAGCTAGCTTGCTATGCCAATACTGGGGATTATAAATATCTCTTTATTTAGATCCTACACTTATGAGATGCAATAAGTTCTTACAATAATGCTCCAGTTTTCGAGACTTGGCATAGGAATAGAGACTGTCCGTCCCAATTGTCCCGATGGAGGAATTAAATGCCGCGATGGAATATGTATCTAAGCCCTTTGTGTCATGACCCTTGCGGTTACATTACATATGCCCTACAGATTTTATCTAATTACGTAGTAATTACTCTTAACACTAAGACTAATACGTATAATACCTAAGTAGTAAAAGTCAGGATAGCTGTGATCTGCCAAATATACGGCCCTCGACCAGCTGCGGTTACACCAAAATTCGCTGGCGATCTACCGATTTGGGGTCCGTGTTTTATCTTCCCCCCCAAGTCTACCTTGTCTCCCTCTGCTATACGCCGATAGATTTAAAGATCTCATATACGATGAGCGGATTATTTAGCTCGTTTGGTAATAGCTATACAAGAGCAGGATGGAATGACGACAACGGAAAACAATACCCGGAGCAGAGAATGCACGAAGGGAACTAACGCTATGAACGGCCCTCAGGGGGATTAAATGTTAAATCGGTACTTCAATCAGTAGCCAATCTGCTCTAACTTGCTTAAAAGTCAGCCCAGTTTTATACCCATAGATATACTGAGTAGATGATATCTTATTGGTGTTTTTAATTCTGTTGTGGCAAGAAATACCTAAAAATCGCGGAAATGCACATTTGATAGCCCTGCGGACTTTACTATTATACAGCAAGTAGACTATCTCGTAGAAGTGCATTGGTAAACTACAACCTGGGGCGCTCCTGGGTATCCCGAGCAAACTCTTCGGCCATGGCCAAGGCAATGTGTTCAGAGATCGCCATGGTAGTGACCATAGGATTAACACCACTCGCACTCGGAAAGACACTCGCATCCGCGACGATCAGATTCTCACAGCCCCAGACCCTTCCAAACTCATCCACAACGCCGTCAGATTCCTTGGTGCTCATTCGACACGTGCCCATCTGGTGAGCAGATCCATAAGGCGTATCTGGTGTCTTGTTCCCATGAGCTTCCATTTTCTTTAACCATTGTGAAAACTTCGCATCCGTGACTCCTGAAGAGCTATCAACACCATTTTTCAGACTCTCCGGCTCACGGATAAATGGCTCAAGACCGGGAAGTATGGGGTGTATCTCCAAGGCGCCTTGTACATAGAGAATCTTTGCCAAGCCAAGCATGCCCTTCATGTTGTTGCTGGCATCGAACTTGGAGGGAGTGTAGACCAGTCGAGGTGTGCCATTTATAGGATCTGCTGTAACATGGCCGCTGTCACGATCTCGAGTAATAGCAATGTATGCTTCCATGTGTCTGTACTTGGATATCATAGCTTTATATTCAGACCCTGATTTCCAGTTACACCATGTAAGACACATAGAAGGCTGTCACACGGTCAGATTTGTTTCAAATGTTAGTCATTGAACAGACATACCATCATCGCAGGACGCTCGAGCCTCACACCATGGCCATTTCCATCAACGTTATCGAAGCTCGATACCACAGAGGTGAGAATTCCGCCTGCAATGTGTTAGCATCTGACCTGCTTCAATAGCAAAGACTCGAAAGTAGTGGCATACCTTCCCATGGCCGTGTCTCTTGTTCAAATATTGCTGACACGAATGATGTTGGGTGTAGATGGAGGTTGCGTCCGATATGCTTGTTCTATCCTGATGTATTAGCAATCTCAATCCCGTATTCATAGTACAGACTTTGATTTGTACCTTGAGTCCACTGTTCTTCAAGACGATAGGACTACAAAGACTGCCCGCTGATATCACAACTCTCTTCGCGCTGATCGTTAGCGCTCTGGTCGAGGTATCTGAGCCGTCTTTTGGCCTCCAGGTTCCAGTCACACCAGTGGCGATATTCTTGCCAGCACGCTTCTTAAAAAGGACTTTGTTGACGTAAAAGCCTGAAATGAACTTTGCTCCGCACCTGGCGGCATCTGGCAGCCACCCATTGACAGGTCCCTGCTTCTGACCCTTCCAGCAGCCCATGGAACAATATCCATCCAAATGCTCGCCATGGCCTGTGTTCTGGGGGACCTGCTTAGCGCTATATCCAAGTCTACGCCCGCCCTCTAGCAAAACATTATTTCCGTGGTTATGGTTGATAGGCTCGTTGCTGACGCCCATGCGCTCACAGACTGAATCAAGATGTTCTTGGAACTTGGCGGATTTGAAGAAGCTGAGACCTCTTTGGTCTGCCCACTCATCTCGGACTGTGTTCTGGGGCTGTAAGCACGCGCTCCAGTTAACCGTTCCGCCTCCACCAAAGCATGACCCTGCAAGTGTAGAGATAGACCCGTCTTCAGAGGATACTAGACCTCCCCCCTCGAAAAGGTGGAAGTATCCTGCGCTTTGGTCGAGGGGCAGCGATGAGGTTTCAAAATGTTGTCCTTTATCCACCACCAAAACGCGATGGCCTGCCATGGCCATAGTCCTTGCGACGACTCCTGCACCACAGCCAGAGCCCACAATTACAACATCAGTTTCTAGTTGAACATGCGTTTCCGAGTCGTTGAACTGCATGAACTCGAAGGGGTATGATTCGACCGGATGCCATCCAGTAGGAATGGATGGGAAGCCAACGACCTCATTGAAAAGCGTACTTGATCGGAGATAAACATGCTTTCCGATGATTGAGAGTTGTTTGAAGAGGACGCGAAAGGTAGCTAGAGAGCTCGTTTGCCAAGAGTTGAGTACTAATGTTCGGTCTTGGGGAGACAGATCACAGAATAATGTGAAGTAACCAGTAAGGGGGAGGACAGCAGCTCGATTCCTGTCATATCACGATATCAGCAAACCATGCTGCTCAAAACTCAGAAGTAGAGAGTGCTTACCCGAGAAGTGAGCATACTGTACCGATCGCAGACAGTTTATCAGCATGGAGATTGGCCAACAGTCTCTTCAAGATTTCCTGAAAAAGTGGCATATCTGAAGGTTTTTCGTCGAGAAAAGCCTTGAGTGTAGAGTCATCGCAATTGGTAAGTAGAGCACCCTTCTGGCCAACAGGTATCGCGCTCTCAGGACAGGGAGCAATGATGGTGTCCATAATAGCCATCATAACCTGCCATTGTGCATCTGTCAGAGGCCCTGAGCTGGGACCTGTAGGAAGTCCAACTGCCACACGTTCAGTCATTGTAAGGATTTCTGTGTAGCTCGGTCGTCGGGGAGAGTGAAATGCGAGGGATCTGGCACTTACAAGCTCCAGGACACGGCGGCAGACATCTTTAAGCTCCTCGGGACATCACATGCCAGTCTGGAGTAGAGACTAACCCCAGGTTTACCCCTCATTATTCGTTTTTATTGGACGCTAGCCTACGTCGTTAGCTCATTGTTGGAACCGTTCCGACGATAATCTGCAAGAGCCGGAACGGACCCGTGCCCGCGTTGTTGAGAGTAAACCATCCACATAAAAATACTATTAGTGAATTCCCTTCTGGAATTCAAGCACTTAGATTCCCTTATCTCATTTGCATTAATTCAAGCCGTATTAATGTTTTCTATCAGATCGAGGCTATTTCTAGAGTCAGAATCATGATGTATCCAGCTCATGTGAGAGGCGAGAGGCGGTTCCCTTCGCAGATCGCAGATCTTCGCAAGCTAGTCCCGATACAGCCCTCAGGGATATCAAATGTGAAATCGGTACAAAGCCCCACAGCGAAGACCCTGTATTTGTACGTACTGCAATTATCGTTATCGGCACGTGATAGATAGCCTCAAGCTCATCAATAAGAAGCGATATCGAGTTATTCCGCAGTGGGGCAAAACACAGCCAAAAAGGCGGAAATGCACATTCAATACCCCTGCGGACTGCATCGGAGCCATCAAGTTACGAGCCAATGATTAGAGCTCAGTGCGGAGCACTTCCGTTACTACCGACGGCAAGATTCCGTGACCAGGCTTTGTTATCAGCGGAGGGCACTCGAATTGACTGCGGTTGGTGTCTGGGCGGCCGAGTATCCCGTGGGAGTTTCTTTAGTATGAGCCACTGTAGTCGTATAAATACCAGACCCGTGCTTGCAATAATTTGGTTATTTGAGTTAATATATAGTATAAAAAACATATGAATCTCTTTTATAAAGAAGTAATATATTTAAACCAGGATTTTAAAGGTATTTAGCTAATGCTCTTCATAATGAACGCAATGGCACTCAATGCAATCACACTTGGGTCCACATTCACATCCTCTAGGCCCAGGTTGGGGGTCTAGATCCCGTGGGATAAAAAGCAGGCTACACGCGTCCTGGCGCGAACGGAAACCGTTTGCTTCGAATGGCGCCATTGACGAAGGCGTAGTCTCGGGTGCGACTGACAGACGGAATTCGCGGATGACAGCTGCCAAGATCATACGCATCTGGTAAGATGCCATGTTCCCGCCTGGACAGCGACGAGCACCCAAGCCGAACGGGGCAAGGTAACGTCGACGCTCAGTGACTACCGCTGCATCGGTGTCTAGCCAGCGCAACGGGTCGAACTCATCGTAGTTGGGGAATAGGTCTGGCCTCTGTCGACTGAGTGAGAGTGACTGTGTGGTCACGACGGTTCCGGCTGGTAGGTAATATCCTAAAATGCTTAACCCTCCTGGTGGTACGACCCGACTGCCGGTCAGAGCAACTGGCGGGCGGAAGCGAAGACCCTCTGTGATGCATGCATTGAGTAGTTTCAGGTTCTCTAGGCCATTGAAACCTTCTACCGACTGGAGCTCCGTGTATAGAGCCTCTACTAAGCTAGGTGTGCTGGCAAGATAGTAAAAAATGAAAGCGAGAGCTGAGGAGGTCGTTTCGGTCGCAGCGAGAATCTGACCGGCCATCTCAGCACTCATTTCAGTCTTGCTGTCTCTGGAAAGCTGGTCCGCCATGTTATCCACAAGCATTTCATATACAGTAGACACTTCATCGCTACCCGACCAGCTCTCCGCTTCTTCGACTGTCTTCTCGCCCAGTTCGAATAAGCGGTCACTGGACCGAATTCGAAAGGCAGCATGGCTAAAAGGACTCGCCTTGAGCCACGTAAAGAGCCATTCGGGGAGGCAGAGGCGCCACACGACGAGGAAATTGTACTCGCCCACGACATGGGGGAAATCTCCAGGCTCCATGTTCGAGTGCGGACCTGCCATGACAAGCTGAGAATTCAAGAGAGTGGCGATGCGTAAGTGATGGACGATGTCTTCCGAGCTTTTGCCACGCGATGCACTCAGATCGTTGACCATCTGCACAATGTTCTTCTCAAACATTGGCTGCCAATAGCGCATCGCCTTGGTAGTTGTCGCGATCATGACCGGGCGACGACGTGGACGGGCAACAGGATTCCCTGGATATGTGACAGTCCAGTCATGGCCACCGATACGCAGAGCTCGGATAGATTTCGGTGCAGTATCGAGGTCTAGTCTTGAGAACAGTGCCTGCACAGACTCCACGTCGTTGATGAGCACCATATTGGGTGCTATACGAACTATCGGCCCATTGTTTGATAGTAGATGGTCAGCCTTAAAGGAAAGGCGGCCGTGCCATCTTTGCCAACGTATCCAGACAGAAGACATGGTGGGAAACCGGGGTCCGGGAATCTTTGAGAGAGGGTGAAGCTTGGCTCGGTATATGACCTGGCAGAGTTTGAACAGCGCGCACAACATCAACAGGGCTAGACCTGTGGAAGCTGGCGAGGCTGTTGAGAGCGCAGTCTCCAGCATGTTGGATGGAAATAACAATGGCTAGCAAAAAGATGTAGAAAGGCTTGATTCAGTGCCTAGGTTGTCAAAAACCAACTTGTTTTCACTATCTTCCCACTTATTTATACCAAAACACGAAGGGGTAGTATTGTTGGTAAATGGAACCACGCGGATCTTACCGCCTTCACTGTTAGTTTGTGTTTCCTCCACGCTGCTCCACAAATGCCTAACGTACTAGAGGAATAGCCCAAAACCACAACAGTTTTGCCGTCGTCCCTTCGGCAGTTACCTGCCGCCCTGACAGATGTTGGAAGCCTAGCGACGATATTACAAGGTAACTGAGTAATGTCGATCTTTGCAAAGTGGCGCTAAATGAGCCCCTGTCTCCCCACTACACACTTACGAATGCTTATCTTTACATACCCTGAATGAGGGTATACACAGCCTGGTTGATGAGGCCTAAGCTCGGCTAGGTCAGAGGACGATCAATACCACTAAGAAGATATAATAGTTATACGAATTTTCGACCTAACTAGAGCCTCAGGGTAACATGATCAATGGAACCTTATGTTGTGCATGGACTACGTGCCCCTCTCTCTTGTCAAGCTGCCTCCATAAAGAGACAAGGTTGAGCACGGCCCATATCGCTGATGAAGGAATGTGCACCCTAATGTAAGGCTCCTTGTTGACCAGTAGCAGTCATGATAGATATGTGGGGCATTTCCTATTATGGTAGCTGGCTGGCATCAGAAGCATCTGTATGGAGTATGTTTGACCGAGACAAGGATAGGACAGAAACCAGGATCTCGAGGAAAGCGGAACGCATCCTGTTACCTACCTAAACAAGCCATCCATTGTCGGCTCTTGAGAATTTACACCTCCTCTAGTTATAACAATAGTAGTAAGAAGTAGATTATAAAGAATTATACAAGATTGAGACATTCAGGGCTGGCCACAACTAAGATTCAGATTTTACAAGGCATAGCGGCTGAAGCGATTGACCCCATAAAACCTTACAGTTCCTACTAATTTTAAATGTTTTTTTTGGTATATAGCGTTGATGTATACTGACCACGGTACCGTATTATGTACCTTACTGTACCTGCACCATACTCGTTTTGCCTACCCACGGACATCTCACCGAGCTGTTTCCTGTCACGTCGTCTCCCACTTACCCCTTATTGTCGCCAATCTTCGTCGTGTTCGCACCAGGTGCGTGATATTATCGGTGGAGTTTTCGGTTAGTTCATGTCGCTCTGCGTAAGAAGCTGAATGATATGTGCCTATCAATCACCCCATTAGTTGAGACCAGGCCACCAGGCAAGGGGACGCTAGACGATCCTATAAGGTAACTACAACGTCGTGGAAGTTACAGCTAATCAGGGCGAGTGCCTAGTTCTAATTGCCCCCTGCTATAGCGGCCTAGCTACCGTGTGTGCTGTCCAATGTATCGACTACAGAGAACGGCAGGATAGGGGCAAAAGCGGCGGCATACCTTAGTAACGTTTTCATATCTTAGTACCTTTGTAGCGTCTATAGATTAAAGCATTCTGAAGATGCTCAGCAGAGAGTAGCTTACAACAGTTCAAGCAAGTTTTCACAATCCGCTCTTTAGAAAAGAATGCTCTACTGCATTATGGTTCCTAGTATCCCTTACATAACGAGGAGGTAGCTTTGCCACCCTTCTGAAGTTCGTTACTTACTTTTTATTGGCTATTAATCAGTATGCCATAGATACCAGCCTTGAGGAGGCACAGAAGTAAGGACAAAGAGTCACAATCAGCAGACTGCATTATCTAGAGTACTTAGATCTACAGGTAAAAGACCTATTATGTTGAGTATTTATGATACTAGCTATCTGATTAGATAGACATATCAGGATACATCAAAGCAACCTCCTCATTACGTAAGGAATAAAGACATTTTCAGGGAAGAAAACCAAGGCATTCTTCCTGATTTTTCCTGCTACTTGGAGTCTTTCAGTTTCAAGACTAACCGACAAGACTGGTTTGACAAAGAAGATTTAGTGATATCTGAAGACTGCTAGATAGTGATTTCCAAAAGCATTGCTCCGTACTGAGATGGATTTTAAGCATGCAGTTGAGACCGAGCAGAAGACGAATTCGGCGTGGAAAAGTATCAATGTTGAGTGGGGTAGGTTTTGATGAGGCAAAGGTGATGGATGGAATGAATACCTTGAGGGAATTTCATTCTTGCCACTATCCTTATCTCTTAGCCCGTGCGCGACCACCAACTCACAGGTATCCAACTCAGATTGCCCTACAGCCCAGATACAGGACAACTCTCTCCATTTTTCGCTCACCCGTTCTCGACCGGTGGTGGCGCCCGCATGGAACAGGCTGGTCTCAACCTCCCTGGTTGCAGGCACCAAAAGTGGCCACAATATGTCGGCTGCGCCCTGTTATCCCGCTGACTGGCAATAGGCCTGATAGAATGCGTTCTGGAGCATGGTTTACAGATACGCTCACAAGGATTAGCTAAGATCCGAAGCAAGACTGGTTTCGTATGGAAAATGACTTAGTATTATCGCAGCCAATAGTATTTTTGTAATTAGCCCATAGATAGCTTACCAGTTCTCGGCATTAGAATCCTTTCAGGCTTAGTCTCTGACAGAGAGCATCGACGCGCTACAATATGTGACATGGAGCTCCGCAATGCCAGAAAATAACTATCAGAATATTCTTAACCACGAATTCATGACAATGACAGGTTAACGTAGACGTACTAGCGTTGTGGTAGTGAACTAGCCATCTCACTCAAATTAATTCTTAGTCAGTCTCCGTCCTTAACATTTCTAATGATAAAGGAAGTCAAAACTTGAGTAGTAATGAAATCGGAGGCAAGAGATAGAATTTCTGCTCCATTGTAATAAGGTCCGAGATGTGGGTTTAATAGTGAAAGCAATATGTATTCCAGCTAGTACACTGCAGCTACCATATACTTAGCAGCATAAAGCAAGCAAACACTGACCTTACTACCAATGCATGTAATATACCCTGTATGATTCAGCATCGCGGGTTGGACGCTGGATTTGGATGCTGGACTTGGGTCGATGGGTGATTTAGTGTCGCTGGGTAGGATATTGGCGCGAAAGGTTATTCATGAAACCTGGCATGACTAGTGTGCGGCTTTCATATCCATATCGAATCGAAACTGCACCCCTGCCAATCCAGGACTAACCATCGTTCACGAGGTTCAGAATACGAAAGCAGGATATGTCCTGGGGCTTCATGATAAGAGAGATTTGCCAAGTTTAACGCCCCGTAAAAGGTAACTATGAGTCTATACACTTCCTTCCATGCTATGTTCTGTAAATAATCCTTAGGCTCAAATCAAATCAACCTTAAGAGCCTACAACTCAGGGCCTTGAAATTGCAAGGTACGAATATTCGGGTTTTGGGAATCAGGCCTTTGCGATGTGCATGTGAGATAGTCCTTTGTAAAGTTAAATATATATGGCAGACGCAATATGCATGTGATGTCTCGAGGTTGTCTGGTTAGGGTAAATTCAGTATGAGGAGACCGGCTCAGGTGCAGACTGGCATCTTCGGATCAGTATTGGGCAACTGCCATTAGTGACCTGGCAGAGCGGTATGTTTCGCCTGGCACCGTAATAGAACGGCCCAGCAAGTTTGGTGGACTGGTATGAATGTGTGCATGTAATTCTATTTGCACTGGTAGCGGTGCATATATGACATCCCTTCCATTGCCAAAGAGATCCATAAATGAATACATACTCCGCCTATGAGCCCACTTCAAGATGAGACCGACTCGACATTATCCTCTGTAACTCTAATAGCTCTCATGTAACCCTTCAACTATGAGATTGGACTCTTACCTTTGGGAGATCTTGGAACGCGCGCATGCCGAACATAGCTCTTCCTCCCATCAAACTCTTTTCCAGCGATTCCTTGGCGTAAACCCTCATCTGATGTTCATAATATCTCAGCGCTTTAGGATTCAGACCGCGCTTCTCTATAGCATCCATAATCCTGGCTGCGTCATGAATGGCTGTTGTAGCACCCAAAGCAGCTGTGGGACTCATCGCATGTGCTGCATCACCAAGAAGAGTGGCGCGCCCAATGGAGGCCCCAGCTCCCCAATCAGGGATGTCTGGGCTCGATGAAAGAACTCGAAAAGCTGAGATTTCTGTCGTGCTGGTTTCGAAAAGACACGCTAGCGACGGGTGCCAATCTTTGGTGAGGCTTCGAACCAGAGTCTTTACCTCGTCCAGGGGCTTTGATAGAACATCCGCAGGGATAGCCTCTGAATCGCAACGTAAGAACAAAACCCAGTAAACGTAGTCTTCTGGCAAAGGCGTTATCTCTTTGCTGAAGCGCATGGGCTCGAGGAGACACTTCATGGTGCCACCATGTATGAGGGTGAGGCCTTCCGAGGCAGATTTTGAGAACTTTTGAGAGAAGTCATCTGTGAGGGATGTTTTTCCAAACACTAGTCGTGCTTCTGTGTCAAGGAGGTCGTAAAAGGGCAACAACTGCTGACGGACTCGAGACCAAATGCCATCCGCCCCAATCAAGAGAGAGGCTTCAACATCAAGCCCATCTGCAAAGTGTACAGTGATCCCGTCATTACCATCGGTGAAAGAATGATATTGCCGACCAAACGTGACATGGTCTTCAATGCCGTCTAAGAGGTTCTGTCTCAACACTCCTCGATCTGCACTTAAAGGCTTGAACTTGGGACGAGGCGGCACCGGAGTGTTCGCCCCTGGATTGAACAACTTGGTTGTCGGATCTCCAGTCACGGCATTGAGCGTCGCATTGGGAATGCTGGAGTGTGAGGTAATAGTGTTACAAGACGCTTCCAGGGTGCGATACTTTTCTGGTGACAGGCATCGCTTCAAAGCCTCAATGCCTTCGTCGGCGATGCGAATGCGATATCCTTGGCGGCGGGCAGTCAGGCTTGAATCTGCCTCATACACATGAAAGGGAACACGGGTTTTATGAAGGCACTGTGCCATAGTGAGACCGCCAACGCCAGCACCAATAATTATAACAGGAAGCGTTGTCATTCTGGAAGGAGGTATAGAGACAAAGTTTGTATGAGAAGTAAGTTGAGCAAGTAGTCAGTTGTTCTGATTGTTTAAGCAGGAAAGATTCTTCTCTTAAGTTGTCTGGAAACAGTCCTTAGTGCGTTTTAGGTGTACAGAAAGCCCGGACTCGGCCTTACAGAGGCTTATCACCGAACAGTTAGGAGGCCACTAGTATTGTTCTGTGATGAATTTCAGTGGAAGCTGCTACAGTTTTCAGATAAGAGGTCTCATACAGTCGGTGATATAGTGGATAGATACAAACCGGTGACAATTGGTCTGATGCCCGCTAGGAATTTGTGATAATGGAATGTTATGCTGTGTGTTGTTCTGTTCTTACTAGGTCTAGAAAATCACTCTGCAGAGTTATCCGAACTTGTCGCGAGACATATCGTAGGGCCTTGCTTTGGCCAATCTTCTTTAATCGCTGACTGTCGGGCAGAGGTTCCGCTTTCGGTAACGTGTCGCTTTTATGATGAAATGCCGAACCGCGAGTAACAAGGTGGAATGACACGACGAACGTATCAGAAGACTGTATAGAGATTTTAGATGCGGCTGCGAAACCTTGATATAGCCTTGAAAACACCTGTGGTCAAAAGTTCGATCGAGTTGGGCAAGCCTTTTATCCTAGTTTCAACCCAGTACCACCTGGGTGCTTTTGGTTTCCTCAAGAGCTGCCGTCAGATGAGATTAATAATCAGGTATATCAATCAATTCAATCAATCGTGTCACCTGAGACTTCTCGGCTCACCGTGGTCAGAAGTGCCGTCGGTGGAAGAGACACAGGGGTCGGGTACGGCCGAACGAAGGTGTCAAAATTCTTGGCCTGGTCTTCCCTGCCGCCTTCTGGTAGTCCTTCGCTGACCTTCGCGTCCCTGCATATTCCAAAGCCTTCATCAGTTCCAGTTAGCTAATCAGGCTCAACTTCTGACTGTTCAGCTCCTATATCTTCCGCCACTTCACGGAGTGCGGGGTCTTCCCTAGTGTCCCAGGCTCCGACATCCTCGTCTTCTTCGCGAAGGCCCTCCCAATTTATAAAAGCGCTATTTAAGGCTTCTTCCGCCATCGCACTACAGTCCATCTCAGGCTCCTCGACTTGATTGAGTAAGTTCATCAGCTCGTCTCTCCCAACATATAGCAAGTCGTCTCTTAGTTAGCTCAAGTCTCCGTTAAATCGCTCATCTTCATTAAAAACTACATCTCTCATTGAAATAACTCTTCCTGTTTAAGGATTCCAGATCCTGTAGGTATTAGTAGATTGGTAGCCAACCAACAATCCGATCCAAGCCCTCAGATTGAGTTCGGTAGTACAGACACACGGCACATTATTAGATCTCCACCCAGAGGCTAGCAGGTAGTCAGGCTCCCACCCTCTTTAACCTAACCTTTGCTTTGATGATATGGCCTGAGACTTCCACATTCCCATTCTGAGCTGAGGTATATGCAGCAGTATCCTCAATTGTTAGATACAGCAAGCAAAGATATATGAAGATTATGCTATATCCTGCATTAAACTGGTTCTTACTAACAATTTCATTATCGCACTCTGCCACTTTAGGCTTGACTCCATGTTGATGATAGAGAAAGCCGAAAAGGTTTTTTTTAATGCAGCGATGGTGTCTCTGTTCCTCTACTGCTTAGGCAATAATCCCAAATGAAGCCAGGTCATCAATCTACTCTTGCCGTCTGGGTCAGGAGTAATGTCATGGAAATCAATAGCTAGCCGTTCTCCGGGTCTGTGTCCTACTTCTCAAGGTCGACGGCGGATTTGTTGTCGTATCTTAGACACTGCACAGTCGTCACACAAAGATATTTTGAGACTAGTTGCTTGCTTTTAAGGATAGAATTCAACTTTGGGACCCTGATCTGAAGTTGTGGTTTCAGTGCTATGAGAATTGTGCATATGACTTTATAGTAATTGAGAAGCACGATGGAGAGTGTACTCGGGATATGAAGCGGTAGATGATTGACTTACTAGCTGTGGAGTAGGGTTACAGTTACATATCTGATTCTAAGAGATCATCTCATTCGCCATCACATCCACAACGATCCAGTAGGACATGCTCAACTTATCTGCTCAGCAAATAGCCGCGCGTTTACCGATAGTCGGATATTTAGGCTCATCAGTAGTCACACTTGGTGTAAAATAGACATGGCATCCAAGGCCAAACGGAATGCTCCGTTCTAGTTCTATAACGCGTCATTATCATCCGTCACAAGAGCAATGTAGAGTCAAAGTGTGAATTACGACAAGACTTATCCAAGCCAAATAAACAGCTTCGCAACTCTATATACGAGAAAGTCCTGAGTTCACAACATGACCATGGCAGCAAAAGTCGTTCCAAGGGCAAACCACATCTTGGGCCAGTTTCCAGCAGCGCTGTTTGTTGAACCACCAGTAGCCGAAGGCGTAACTGCAGCACTGCTTGCGGACGAATTTGCACCAGCACTAGTTGTCTCGGCCTTGTTGTTCTTGAAGTCGGCGCTTTCAGTCTCGCTAGAATAGTCGGATGCTGTTGTTGAGGACTCGGAGTCAGCTTTAGTGGAAGTCTTAGTGGTGAAAGTCGACTCAGAAGATGTCTTAGAGGTAGTACCCTTGGATGAAGTCTTTGAGGCAGCTTCGGAGGCAGTCGATGAGGAGTCGTCATCACTGTCACTGTCCTTCTCATCAAACTCAATGCTCTTGTATGAGCCGGTCTTATCGCTGTAGGTGTAGCTCTCAGCAGGGTTGAGGTTCTCAATCGTAATCTTCTGAACAGTCATGGTGTAAGGACCCGCACTGTAATCAGTCTCTCCGCCAGCCCACTCAATAGTCCCCTCAGCATTGTCAGGATCGCCACCGGCCCAGATACCAAGCTTGACACGCATAGGAGTCTGAGGATAGTTCTCTCCTCCAAGAGCATCCGCGTAGTTGACCGTACGCACAGCAACGCCGTTGATGTACCACTCGCAAGACTCCTTGGTCCAGTGAATGGTATAGTTGTGGAACTCCTCCTGGGTGTTGGTGACTGGGAAAGTAGCGCTTCGAGTATCAGATGAGTCGTTTCCTTTGCCGTAGTAATTGGTCTGAACCTCCCCGTCACTGCCTCCAAGCCACTCCCAATCAACCTCATCGAGAACATCTGAAAGAAGAACGACAGATGAGACGATACCAGTTCCCGGCGCAGCCTTCAAGTGAACCTCCATGCGGCCAAAAAACATGTACCACTTGCTCTGGATGGTAGGGGCATCGCCCTGCTTAGCAACAGTGAACTCAGCACCATCAGAAGTATACTTGACAGTGCCATCACCAGTTGCCTCCCAATTGTCCTTATCAGCACCTTTGGTGAAGTCGACTGAATATGATGAAGAAGCGAGGCCTGTGTCAGAATCACATGCTGGGCTATAGTCAGTGCATGTTAAGAAAGTCAAAAGCGGATACTCTTTCACGTACTCTTCTCCATAGGGTTGCACGAGCTGTAGGTCTGAGCAGCAGCTGAAGCAAAAAGACCCGCAAGGGCGATCTTGGACCACGCGGAGAAATACATCGTGGAGAAAGTAAGAAAAAATCGGATCAATATTAAATTCAAAAAACGAGTGAAAGTCGAAGCAGGTCACAACAAAAGAACGAGTGACTTTATAAAACGAATGCGACGTTGGCCTACCACGAGAAAAACGAAAAATAAAAGATGCGCAAGCAAACTTTAGGTAAGTGGGAGAGAATGGTAGGCTGTGGTGGGTATATAAAAAGCGACAGTGTTATCTTGCTGCGCCTGGCAAACTTTTTTTTCCCTTGCCCTTTCAGCTAACCCTGGATGTTGGCTCGAACCCAGTTTCTGTCACTGATAAGGCAATCGAAAGGGGGGGGAGATGAAGATTGACCCGGTAATACTGGGTACCGTTGCGTAACGCAATCCTTGCTGGTGGAGAACGGGTGTTCTGACGCGTAATTACCCGGTGGGTAAGTCGTCACTGTCTATGGGGAACACTTCAGCTGATTCTGAAGATCGGATGAGCTGGGCCGTGTTGTCGGCATGTCTAAAACGTAGCTGAGAATATCCAATGGAATCGAGACGCATCATTGACTTTTCTGCCCTGACGATCACGGTGGACTCTGTTTATTTTAGTCAGGCACACGAAGCATCCTCCTCTCAGCTCGTAAAGAAGGTTTGTTTCGGATAGAATTGCAACCCTGAGTAAGCGGTGAGCATGGGTGATGATCTCGCGAGGTGGTTCTTTTATTGCAACACGATAAATACCACTTTGAAGCTTTTTGCGACTGTTGTATTGAGCCGTAGCCTTGTTGGCGTAGCGCGAGATTTACGTAGCACAGATCGAAATGCGACACATGGCGTCGGGTATGTTCGATCAATGTCCGAGAGCCCGAGACTTGGAGTAAAAATAGCAGGCGCTAACTTAATCTTGTCAAGGCCGCTGAGTCAGGTGGTGTAGGGTAATGTTCTAGAAATCACTATGAGAAAGCAATATGTAGTCCCCGACGTGTAGAAGAGAAGTCACTAAAATGAAAAATAATTCATAAATCCATTTACTCTGTGTTACTTTACCTAGTTATTTCCAGCTTGTTGTTAACTATTACGATGCTTCGATGTGCGGTACTTTGCCATTATCCTAAATGCAACCGCCCGTTCAAACACGGTCCTCGGTTCACCACTTCAACTATCAAAAAGTTATGTGTACAAGCTGGAGGAAATTAGTTAAAATGATAATTCAACATTGAATCTATCCTCTATTACTGTTTATACAAAGCAGCGCTAAGCCACATGCCCAGCTCAACTCCAACACGCGCTCCCTGATCAATCATACTCAGATGGCCAGCCTTATCGATAACGATAACCTCCCTGGCCTTCAACGCGTCCCCCAATCTGTGCGCGACCTCCACCGGGAGCCACTTATCATCAGCTCCCCAGATGATCTTGATTGGCAGCTTCGGCCCAACCTCTCCATATCTCGCCTCCACTTCCTCCGTGGATCTGGAGTTGGCTTGGCACAATTCACGAATGAAACCTCGTTTTCCACCTTCTCGCAGCCAAGGATCTTTGAGCGTCTGCATTGTCTCCTTTGGTAATTCATAATATGCTGCGTCGCTAATGTAGCTCTCTAGTATGCCCTCAAAAGCTGTGTCGGGGAGTTGTTCAAAGAGCTGGGGATTTTCGGCGATGATTTTGAAGAGAGGTTGGCCAAATGGGCCGATCGCGACAACGTCAATGAGACACAGACTTGCATATGGCAAGTCATGGAGGATAAAGCCTCGTAGACTAACGAGGCCGGCATTATCGTGGGCGACGATGTGAGCCTTCTCCTGAGTCCAATCTGCCTGCCAGGACTTGAAGAGTGCAGCAAACACCTCTGCCTGTCGTGCGAGGTTGCTATCGTATTCTTCAATCGAGCCTGAGCTGGCCTTTGTCGGATCTGATTTCTTCTCTGCAGGCGTGTCGCCGAAACCAGGTCTATCGAAGAGATACACGTGAAACTGACGCGAGAGTGAGAGGGCAAAAGGTACCCAGACGCGAGATGACCACGGTGTTCCATGAATGAAAATGAGAGGAGGAGACTTGGGATCACCTAGTGAGCCCCATTTCACATCATAACTGTGTGTTGAGGTTTTGTAGTGAAAGCTTTGAGTTAAAGCTGTAGGGTCGTTTTGTGATGAGGTCATTATGAGATATGAGGCAAGTCTGAGCGTTGAAGTGTCTATGTGAAGAGCAACGTGACGTGCATTGAATGAACTTGAAGATAAAAATGAAGAAGAGTTGGTACGAGTTACCATTGCCTTATTTATACATAACAGGTGGCCAATTTGATGTAGAATATGATGACATTTGAGTGAAATGGAGGGTGCGATAAGTGAGATGACGCACCCGCGCCTTTATTTTGACGACTCACCCTGGAAACCCGCCCTGAAACCACTTATCGCATGCGTTCAAACTCGAAGTGATGTGAACGATGAGGTAGATTGACCATTATAACGATGCAGTGTTTTCAAAAATGGCAATCTATCGGATACAGGTGTAAATGTCATTCGAGGTTTCGGCCTTCGACTTCACGTCCCCCAATCGCAGCTCTTTGAACGGCGATGTTTTGGACAAGTATCGCTTCGTGCCCTGAAGTTGCCAGAACCAAAACGCCGCACCAAACAACTCCATATCTGACACGTACGTTCCAAGACCAGAATAACCTTCGCACTCAGCTTCCATCCCAGTCCGAATGCGCTTGACCTTCTGGGCATGTCTGTGATATGGCAGCGACTCGTCGCGCGGCCTCAGCTAGACTAATCTTCTATTTATGCATAAGCACTGCTAGAAGATTATCCGTGTTCTCCACAAACGTGTCCTTCTCATATAAGAAGATTTCAATAAGTAGTGAGCCAAGCCTTTCGCAGTGTTGCTGCGTCTTGCTGATCTGCAGGATAGCGTTCTGTTCATCAGAAAGAGTCACCTTTGACCATCTCCGTGAAGAGAACTGTGCAAAATCGATCCCGAGTTCCGCACTCTATAGTCCGCGTATTCCGCGGTAGTCATGTTCTTGACTTCGCTGCAGATAAGAGCATGAGACTTGCCAAACTTTTTAATGGCGGCACAGGCCTTGGAGAGCCATACCTCGAAGGGCTTCTCGTTGATGCCAACTGCGAATGTGTATGTGCGTCGAAAGCTCATAGATAGCTCCCAAAATGAATAGATATATCTCTAGGTCCGACATGTATCGCGACACTGTTTATACGCAAGGGGATTCACTATCATATGTGCAGTACATATGTAGCAACATACGCCCGTCGGGAGTATCAATCTTCGCGGTAGCAAGTAAGAGCTTCAAGTCAGATAATTCGTGATCCCCTAGAGTTCTGCTAGTAGGCACAAGAAATCCGGAATGCCTAAGCTATTAATATACAATGACACTGCCAATAGCCAGAATTGCCTCCTTGCTTGAAGGTACAATAGATATTAGAATGGTGTCTTGAGGCCGAAGGCTGAGATGATGGATGGGCCAATCAACGAATGACCCTACGCCCTGATTTTGACGCCTCATCCTGGGCCACAAAACGTCCAACTGCCTCAATTGAGCCCTTGAAGCTACCTCTGTACACTCTCTTTAGCTACATTTAAGAGTGATTGTGTATAATAAGAATAAAAGAAATTAAGATGCCTGTTAGGTCGGGAATACATGATGAATTTAAGCTCTTTAGACAGTCTTGGCAATTCTGGGCGCGATTGATGATGTAACACGCGCCCTTCAGTTGACACTAAGGATAAATATCCTCATAGCCACCAAAGTCCATCCCCTCCTAAATCTCTTTACACATCATCAGGTCACAAAAAAAGACGCATGGTACCGCAGTTTCGCTCAACTCTGGAGTACTCGGCTGCGACAACATCATGTCGACGACTACAGCCGTCCAGCTCGAAGCTTACGGCAACGGCACAACCTACGAACCCACCACCTCCTCAACCCTCCGTCCAACAAGAGCCGGACTTGCTGAAAATGCCTCTCCGAGCAGTCTAGAATCTGATGACCCAGCACTTGAAGCTTCCCGCATCGCTGATAGCACCGTCCCTGATGGCGGCTACGGCTGGGTCGTGATCGGTGCCTGCGCCGTCGTCGCATGGTGGGTTATCGGACTCAGCTACGTCTGGGGCGTGTACCAAAATGCCCTCGTTGAGCGAAACGTTGGATCACCGCTGGCATTGTCCTTCTGCGGTTCGTTGTCGCCGGCTCTGATGGCGACTGTTGGGGTCATCGTGTCGAGAATGCTGCGAACGTTTGGGACACGTAAACTTAGTAGCGTGGGGATCATCCTCATGGCTCTTTCGCTCATTGGCGCGAGTTTTGTTACGGATCATCTCGTTGGACTTATCTTTCTTCCTGGTATCCCTCTTGGACTAGGAATGGCTGGCTGCTTTATGTCATTCTCTCTCGCTCCGGCGCAGTACTTCTCGAAGAAGAGGGGTCTGGCCAATGGTATCGTCTATGCTGGTGGCGGTTTCGGAGGTGCGATTATGAGTATTGCGACCAATTCTCTTATTGAGAAGCACAGTGTTGAATGGGCCTTTCGCATCACGGGCATCCTCATCGCTGTTTCGGGACTTCCAGCTGCGCTTCTGATCAAAGAGAGGGTACCTTTGGCAAAGACGGGAATTGTTGACTGGAGACTCTTTCGACAGCTCAACTTCGCTATTCTCTTCTTTGCCGCTGGCATCGGTATCTTCCCTCTTCTCGTCCCACCTTACTTCCTCCCCCTCTACTCTCGATCTATGGGTCTCAGTACAAACACTGGCGCTGGACTTGTTGCAGGCTTCAGTTTTGCCTCTGCTGTAGGCCGAATCATGAGTGGATATCTCTGTGATAAGTTTGGGCCGCTGAATACCCTTTCGGCCTTCTTTCTTGGAAATGCACTCACCATGATTGCCCTCTGGCCTGCTTCAACCACACTCGCACCGTTGGCTGTTTTCGCAGTGCTCAATGGTTTGATGAACGGTGGATTCTTTTCTTCCATGCCAACTGTTGTCGGCAACGTCTTTGGATCTGCCAGAGTATCAACAGCCATGGGCATGGTGATTGTTGGCTGGGTTGCTGGCTACCTCTTTGTAAGCTCACCACTCATGTGCCTCTCTAGAGAAGACTAACGTGATATCTACAGGGATCTCCTATTGCTGGCTTCCTTCTTCAAGCACATGGAGGTGCAGATGAGGGACTGGGCGCATATCGACCGGCCATGTTCTACGCTGGCTCCATGTCAGCTATCGCTACTGTTCTGACTGTTATCCTACGGTTAAGGATCAACAAGAAATTAATGGCCAAGGTCTAGCCCGTCACTCAAACAATAGTTGGATAGAATCATGAACATAGACGGAGGAGAAGGTCCTAGGGCTCACTGCGGCGGTAGGTAACTTGAGATGTAATTAAATATTAAATAGATAAAAGTACACTACGTATGCAACATATGGTGTTTCTCCACCCCGAAAGGAAAACATAGCTTGGCCGTCTAAGTCAGCAGACATTGAAATCCTACTACTTGTTTCAGCCTATTTCTTGTCTTTCTTCTTGTTGGCAATACAGATTGGGCATCGGTCATTCGCCCTGTACTCCACTGAAGTTGGGTAATGAACCCCAGCACAGGTACCATTGTTTTTGTAGCCCTCACACATTACTGTAGCCGCAAAAGTTGTGTTGAGAACGTAAAAGCAGACGCTGCACTTGTACACGTCTCGTTTGGTGGTGCACATCTCGATTGAGAGATATTATACCTGGTGGTGAGATGAGGCTTAGTTCAGGCTATGTTAGTACTGAAAAGATTTATGGTACTCGAAGGAAAGAGCAGGGCCTTCGAGACTCTATCGATTAATATATAGTCCCTGTGTGGCAGTGAATAGTTGATGGAAGTATCGTGGACCATGGGTTTCAGAGACTTGCATTTCCGGAATACTTCAATATGCTCATTTTCATATCGTGGTTTCGATTGTTTAAATGTTCGACTTGTCACTAAGAGTGCAACCATGTAGTCACAGCTCTCAGCACATAGACGACGGATCATTTGGGGCTTATTAGCTTCTATTCAGTTAGTTACTGCATCTGAATAGCTATCTACCAGCGTCTTGCAGACCTATTCAGCTCTATGTCTCATTCCCCTACGAGACAGCTAACCACTCGGATTAGGTATCGGGCTCACAGACAATACATTTGTCTTCCTTCTTACGCTCTATGCAAGAACCACATTCATGAAACCTGTCAGCTGTCAATTGATGCTTTATCTCAAGACAAGCGGCGTTCCCCTTTTCAAGATATCTCTGGCATGGCTGAAGAGTATGCATTGTTCTCGTGATCTCGTTACCGCATATTTTGCAGATAACCACTGTGCCTGGAATGATACACATCCTGGAGGTGAATTTTAAGTTTGAGGTGGACAATAACTGGATAAAGGATGCTGGGAAAGTGATGGTACGGAAAAGTAGAGGCTCGGGGCGGAATCCCTTTAATTTATAGCCCGGTCGTCCCATTATCCGATGATGGTGAACATATGAGGTGCTTATTTCTGCAAACCTATGAGCTGCACTTCTCAACCTTGTTCTAACTGCACTGTGCTTAGGTATCATCGATGCAACACAATAGACTGGGTTTATAAGAGTGTTATTTTGAGTTGATGCACCTAACACCTGATGCTTACATCAAGCGCCTCACACGATTCAACGCAATCAACAGCATAAGGTCCCTTACATAGCCATCTGCGAATGAAAGTCATGATAGTCGGCCGAGGTTATATGCTCCATATCTACAACATCAGAAATGGTCTTCAGTAGAGTTCTAACGGTTAATTATGCAACGGAACAGTGACAGTCGAATAGAAAATCCTGATATCGTTTGAGAACGGTGTGTATATACCAGCTAAAACCTAGCATACAGCATTCTGCATATTGGCTTAATCAACCGACGTGTCTTCTTTTACTTAGCATCCTTCTTGGCCTTTTTTATGCACTCAGGGCAGGATCTCTCATTCTCCGGCTTCTTATGGTATCGATATCTCTCAAATTTACAGTCTTTCCCCTCTGTAACTTCCTTGCAAGGTATAGGTACATCATGAGTCCTATTGATCTCATACTGGCAAATTCTGCACTCTCTAACTGTAATATGAGTTGTGCACATTATTGCTGCTGAAAAGGCCGTTTGATGGAGTATATAGTATTATAAGTATTGGGTTACTTTAGAATGATAATATTAGAGAATGGGAAGAGAGAAATACTAGGTCTCTAGTTCGGTTGTTAGACTTATACTATCCCACACGTGACTTTCTTACCGTATGGGAGCAGTGTTTGAAGAAGAACAATATACATTGAATTGTGGTAGACTTTCTATACTTCGTCACGGAGACTCTTCAATAGCATTTATCAAAAGCAAATAGTTGTCTTGTGATTTACTGCAAGAACGTTACGAAGCTGATGGTATGAGCTTGCGTGATAAATAGAAACTTCAACACTGAGCACACATGCCACACAAAAAGCAAAGCAAATAACCCCCATCGCCACAATCCCCTTTATTGTTGCTGGGAGGTGTGCAATGACTGCAATGCCTCTTGCTACGCCACACATGTTTTTCTGGCCAATTCCCTCGACGGCAAAACGATCCAGTCTGGTGCATCTCGTCGCAGCCTCCAGTTACGGTGATTGTCTCTTTCAACATCTTTCGGCATGATTTGCATTTCTCGATTTTGACTTTCCCGGTGCACATTCTCGCTGTCAGGGGGGTTGTTCAGTGATGTTGTTGAGTAGTGTGAGTGTCACAGTGCTTGAAAGGTGGTTTGGAGATAATGAGGTTGCCATGAACTTCGGTCTGTAGGCTTCCTTAAGTACAGATGTAACCACATCGGCGACTACGGTGAATACCTGTCTTGGCAAAGAGGACCCGTATCATTTTGACTTGAATCAGTGTTTGGATGCGAAGGTGAAAAAGGCAGGCATGCAATTGAGGAGATTATGTCCTGCCATTAACCGCAAGGAACATGGCGCTGATCACAGGCCCAGAGATCTGCGAGCCGCCTCAGGCTTCCTGATGAATAAGTGCAGCTTAAGAAGTGTTGTTTGTGTTGATTATTCAGGCAAAGGCCACGTGGGTCACGCCAACCTTTGTGCAGCTATTCATAAGTAGACAAGACCTGGAATTGTGTATCTTTAAGTTGTAGTGCTGAAAATAACTGATATAGAGATTTCCAAGTTCTAAGTCCTCTAAATCTGTCAGGGCGCTTAATCCAGACTGTAATATGCACGTTATCATTGATACACCAAGTTCATCATACGATCATGTAGCTGGAGTCCTTGAACTTCAATTTCCTGTCTGACCTAGGCTATCATCCGACCCCAAAGCTTCCCCCTACTGGTCCTGGCCATCATGATTCAAGCTGCTCTTGCAGCAATGGGCTTAGGTGTTGTGCAATCCGGGCAGGCATCCGTATCCTTCTCCGAAAAGTCATATATGTCTGGCGGCGTGCTGCTGCACTTCCCCTTCTTTAGATAGCCTTCACAGTTCTTGATTGAGGTCTCGTCTTCAAGGATACATGCGCACTTTTTGCACTTGACGGTTCGTTTTGTCTTTTGACACATGTTGAAAGAAGATCTGTAGGCCAGCTAGTGTTTAAAAAAGTTGCTATCGAAACTTGGCTGCTGGGTTTCGTGGTTTTGGAGCACGCAAAGGCCAAGACTTACTATAATTGCTTGAATTTATACTTGGGTTGCTTTGTGAATGTTTGTTGAAGAATGGCACAACGGAAGTGACTGGGGTTGATGGGCTGACGAGTCGTCTAATGTGTTCGTTTTGAGGTGTTGAAAAGCTGGTGAAAAGAAGTGGTGTTGTTCTTGTTGAGTTGTGTGAAAGATGTAGTCTGAGCCTCCCATCTCTCCGTCCAATGCTCGTGTTTATATCTACACTAGAGTCTGCTGCATGCGCATTCAGAGGGCCAAGGGAGCTGATTCATGACTTCTGAATGGCCTGTAAATCTGCCCTGGGGATAGTGATGCTTTGTTCATAGCGAGAGTGATAGCTACAGCACAAATCATCAGACACTACAACATGCGGTGATATGAGGCTCGAAAAGCTTCCACTGATTGAATGTATGACCAATGTCTCACTGTCGTTGGGTTGAAGCTGAGTCCATCAATGAGACGATGGGCGACTCAGCGAGGATACATCTGAATGCCCCCATTCACTTGACCTCAGCTCCTTTCTTCGTGCGAAATAAAGGTGCGTGACGGTCCGTATTTTGTACCGAAATCTCTCACATTGTCGCTGATGTCCGAGCTTCATTGAACGAGCGTCCTTACCGCTTCCCGGAGGATGTTTCTTCACTAAGCAACTGTATTTCATATCGATAGTCTTGATTAACGCTAGCTGCTGCTGTTGTCTCACCTTCCTATTTTGCTTGCATTATCCTCTCCGAATAATTGCATCATAATTACCGGGGGCCGAGATAGTCTACCCCGCTCCCTCTTATCTCCTCAGACTCCAACCTGGCCTCAATCTCGTTTGATCCAGTGAATCTCGACGTAATCACAATTGTACTCTGAAGTCAAGTTTTGTTGCGCCAATTCGAAGATGTCTCAACCACAGCTTGACATCAAGGCTCTTCGGGCAAAGTTCCCAGCTCTTCAGCAGGAACAAATCTTCCTCGACAATGCTGGTGGAAGTCAAATTCTGGGCGCTGCGGCCGACTCGTGCGTTCTACTATTAACCTGGGAGTCTTTTTGTTCTGACTGTCGTTACAGGATACGAGATTACCTCATCACCTCGAATGTGCAGATGGGCGCCTCATATGGCGTAGGCAAGCTCTCAGCAACAAAGGTGAACAAAGGCTACGAAGCGGCTGCACGATACATCAATGCACTTCCCGATGAAATCGGTACTTGAAATCTTTGCAAGATTGTCACATGACACTCAACTTACGGAGAAAATAGTGTACGGCGCTTCTTCAACGCAACTCCTGCGCAACCTCGCACTAGGCCTCACCTTTGCTCAAGGCGACGAGATCATCGTATCAACCCTCGACCATGAGGCAAACATCGCGCCATGGCTGGACCTAGCTGAGCGACAAGGACTCATCGCCAAGTGGTGGACTCCAGAAGGTCAAGGCAACAGTCCCAAGCTGACAGCCGAGAGCCTCAAGCCGCTTTTATCAGACAGGACGAGATTCCTTGCCTTGACTCATTGCACTAATCTACTTGGATCAATCCACGATGTCAAGGCCATTGCTTCAGCTGCTCACGAATACCCGAATGTTTTAGTTTGTGTCGATGGCGTAGCTTACGCACCCCACCGACCCATCGACGTCAAGGATCTCGGCGTTGACTTCTACTGCCTTTCATGGTACAAAGTCTTTGGCCCTCACATCGCGATGCTCTTCGGCAGTCGTGAAGCTCAGAAACAGATCCGTCCATTGGGTCACTACTTCAACCCCGCTGAAAGTCTGTCCGACAAGGCTGGCTTCTCTGCTGGAAGCTACGAGCTGATAGCGAGTATATCCGTCGTGGTAGACCATCTTCTTGCCGAGAGCTGGGATAAGAGTATCCAGCAAGAGACGGAAATCCAGAAATTACTTCTCGACTATCTATCCAAACGAGATGATGCAACGATTTACGGAGAACCGAGTTCGGATCCTAGCAAGCGTTTACCTATCGTCAGCTTCACTATTGATGGATGGAACTCTCGAAGTGTCGTCGCAGCTATCGAAGCCAATTCGAATCTCGGCCTGAAACATGGCCATTTTTACTCTCATCGTTTGGTGAAGGAGGTCCTTGATCTCGACACAGCTGATGGTGTCGTTCGAGTGAGCATGGCACATTATAACACCCGTAAGTCCTAGTGGAATGCAATATTGCACTACTAACTATTGGTAGGCGAGGAGATTCAGACTGTTATAGATACCTTACAGAACATCATTGTTAAGCGATGAAGGCGACTGGGGAGTAGATGATGAATAAAGATACACGGCAAATGCTATATAATTTCTTTTGCTCAAGTGTTATTTGAGCTTCTAGTGCCGGGATATCTTCTCCACGTTGAGATGTCCCATCCGAAAGGCACAGAACCACTTAGATAGCCCTCAGTCTCCGCTGCATAGTTGTGACTGCCCCCAAGACTCTCATCAGGGGGAAATAACCCATTCGGGACCTCATCTTCAGCCATATTGAACGGCGAGGCTAGGTGGTGAGCAAAATCAATATCCGCGTCGACAGATGCTTTGGAAACAGTAGGATACGGTATGCTGGCCTCCGATTCCCCTTTGAGAAGTGTCAGGGGATGACATAGCAACTCCCGGAGCTCATATATCAAGTGATGAAGTTTGCTGTTGCCGCTCGACTGAATGAACAAGTATGAGTCGTCATCAAATGATTCATCTCCGTATGAACCAGAATCCTCTGGTGTCTTTGCTTGAAATCCTGGTAATTGTTCTTTTATAGTGTTTTGGTATTTTGCTAGCCGAGCGTGGAAGCTGCGTGCGATCCTGTCTCGAGTGGCACACAGAGCAAGAATCTCGATACAGGGGCGTGAAAGCACAATGTCCTGCTGTCTGAATGCAGCTGCACCGCCCACGAGGAAGCTTTGGATAGCAGTGAAATTCAGCAAGAGGAAGGTAACGTAGCATTGATAACTGATAATGCATGTGTTAGCTTGGTCCAAGGTATAGGATGGCCTCTTACATAGTTAACCAGCAGTTCTTCACCACAGCTTTCTCCTCGTGAATCAGTCCTAGAAGTCGAGCTGAGTTGCGAGCGGCATGTACGCCCTCAAGAACGGCAGCCGTGGCCTCTGGACCGCACGTGCAAGACGCTATGTCCTTCTGAGTGGCTAGAAGCGCCCTGGCCTTAAGAATAAAAGCGGACATGTAAAAGAGATGCATATAGAACGTGACGCGGCGTTGGTCAGGAGATATCTGCGGAGTGTGCATCAACGTCTCGAGACGCAGGCAGGGTGGTAAACTGGATCGCCATATGTCTAGATCTTGGTGCATTTGCCTGAGGATAGCAGGAGATAATACTCTAAAACATGCCACGGTTCGTAGGACACTGGCTTTGAGGATTGTGATTTGTGCCATTTTCTCCTGGAGTGTGCCGATGACAGCATCCTCTCCTGCAGAGACCACGGCTCCGGTGTTGTCCATCTGCTGTCTTGTTTCCTGAACAAATCAGCAGCAAATAGCACAGTCTGCGTGAGTTGACTTACGTGGATGCATCGGGAGACTTCTGGGCTGGGGATATGTCCGAGAGTGGCTGTCAACCAGCTTCGCACTGTGATAAGTGCTGTGAAAGTCTTGACATAGCCCTTAAAGTCCTGTTCCGATAGAGTATGTGGCCGCTTCCCGACACAGAGTCCACTCGAGGAGCCCAGAAGAATGCCCCAGTCTATTGGCAAGTTTGATTAGCCACGAGGCCTTTGACAGAACATGGTAGACTTGCCTGTATAAGATATTGCCAATGAGGACTTGGCGATGACGTTGTATATCCCCAAACAGCAACATATCCTCATCGCACGCAGAGGAGCCTTCTCCACCACATAATCAAGAAATAGTCGAGCTTTCTGATAGAACGGCGTACAGATCGATGCGTTGCCACTGGGTAAAGTCTGTCGATCATACTGAAAGCCCACAGCACAGATTGCCAGCAGCTCGCCATATGCAATCTTTCTGCTAAGGACCTGATCGGGCTTCCCCTCCTGGCTCTCAAGAAAGGTGTCAGTGATGGAGTTTGTTTCCTCTCTCGTGTAAATAGGGTACATGGTGCCCAAACACGAGAAGTAACAGTTGACTCCATCTCGCATAGCTTGAATGGTCGCATCCGAAGTCTCAGTAGAGAGAAGCTCGTTCTCAAAGAGTAAATTGCAGTCGTAGACCTGCTGACTCCATGCTAGCCTCGCACTCGCTGGGTCTCTAGAAGTTGAGGCAGAAGTACTGCCCTCGCTCTTGACAAACTCAAGCGCTGCTTCGATGCCGAAGCCATTGCGTATCCGCTCAAAGAATTTGTTGGCTTCATTCGCAGGCCGGTCCTGGAGGTACCGATACAGCGCCGTGAACGACTCGACATTCTCCTGTAGAGCCTGCTGCCGCCTTATGAGGATCTCGGTTCTGTTGCCCTGGAGTGTGTACTCGCAGCTCCGGCCTTTGGACATGCAGGGCCCGCATTCAGGGCGATCCCCGTCGCATTTTATCTTTTTTTGCTTGCAGGGCTGGCAGGCTGAGATGACCTTTGTTTTCCGCGGGATTCCCAAGTCGCTGGTGGATCTAGGTGCTGATGGGTTGGCAGGCGTTGATGTTGGACGGGGTAAGATTGATCTGTGGGCTATTGAGGGTGAAGAAGGTTCCATTGTTGCCTTGTCCGTTGGGAAAGACGGATTTGGTCAAGACTGATGCTTTTTTAGAGAGGTTGGTGAGCTGTTGAGTAGCGCCACATTAATGCAGAGGCGAGTCCAAGGTTGCCACTTCCGCTTTATGTCCTATCTTATCTTATCAGCGATAAGGATCTTATCTCATCACCACTGTCCGGTCTTACATCGTGATGAGAGGCCGCTCAGGGTCTATGGCGATTTCATCTAATCGCCTCATCCACTCCTCTAAAGTAGTGTTTTCATCATCTTTGACCCTATTCCTACCGGATACGAAGTCACTATACATTGCCCTGCCTTCGTGGCCTTCGTGATTAACATAGTCAACTTTACCCAACCCCCCGGTATCTTCGGTCTCGCGTATACATACTTTCAAGAGCGCCACAAGAAAGCGTTTTCTAGGCTGGGCAGGCGGCTGGTATTTACATAAAGATGGTAAGCCAGCCGAGGCGCTATAGATGCACTGATGCAATTATGATTACCAGGTAGCTCTTTTACACGCAAAAATAGAGTGAAAGTAAAGCAGGGGCTTAGCCTGGCTTAGCAACAAATATCACCTAACCCATGATTCGTTAACCCTAAGTACCATCCAATCAGATCCTGTTTCTTATCATCTAGGTCTTATCATCTACATCGTCGGCATGTTTAGTTTCGGCCGCGGGCAGGATTATGAGTCAGTCACGGATTGCGCGGAGCAGTAAACACTTACTTCCGCATCCGACCTGGGTCATCGCCGGCCGACGCTTCACCCTCAATCCCATTCGCTTTCTCCTCGCACAATGCCGTCATCTAGTCGACATAAGCAACCGCGTAAGAGTCAGCGCCCGACGCTCACATGCACCGAGTGTGCCCGCCGAAAGCAGCGATGCTCCAAGACAATCCCCTGTTCCTCATGTCTCGACAGGGGTATTGCCTCATCGTGTCGTAGGAATGGTGTCTCAGCGTTGTCGCCTCAGCCGTCTTCAAGGGAAGAGTCGGACCCGACGCGATTGAGGCTCGACGATTACCCGCACCATCCCAATTCCACCCTGTTCTCGGAACCAGGGGTTCGGACTGCCTCGCCGGGTTCCACACAGGGCGGCGGCGATGAGACCCAACCGGACGGCAGCTGCACCGATGAGGTGGTGCAAGATAACTCCATGTGTAGTCGCAGTCACGACCAGAGCGAACCAAAATCATACACAAGCCGTCCACGTTTGACGAATGGGACCGTGTCTACCCTCGAGTTCCTTACCCACGGTCGTCGGAGTATCCTAAACCTCCCGCACACCCAAACCCGCCGAGCATCACTATCGATCACGGTCAGCTCAGCAGCAGCGTCTTCTGACGAGCGTGTTGACGATGCCGTCTGTCGGTGGGACGCCGTCTTCTCAGTCGCTGACGCGCGCAGGCTGCTCATCTTCCACCAGCGTCATCTTGCCTGGATGCATAATGTCCTGCACATGCCGACCTTGATTCGAGAGTTTGACATGAGCCTGGGTTTGTCTCAGCCGAAACCAGCATGGATGGCTCTGTACTACGCAGTTCTCTCGGTGTGTCTCCTCGCTTGATTTGTACCTTAAACCCTTCGTTTTGGAAGTTGGGCTAACTGATGGGCCATCTATGGCTTCGTCTCGCAGTCAACACTCTATCATGGAGCAGGAGAGGCTTTGTCCACATTTGGCATGTCTACTTCAGGTCGGTTCCGCCATAGACAATGCGTTTCTCAAATCACTCACCAGTTTTGTTTGTTAGAAGCCTTGAGCTGTGCTCTCACCCTACATGACAGGAGTATGCAATGTCTTCACACAAGTGAATTCATGGCTAAGCACACTATCTACGCGGCCCAGACAATTTGCATCCTGCTTCAGGTCTCTCACAACTTGGATCAGTCCGACCTAGCCTCTGTCCTCATTGGCACCGCCATCAAGATCTGTCAGTGCCTGAATGTTCATCGCATCGGCGCAGACCGGCCCGACATGACTGAAGGCATGGACAAAGCGACGGCCGCGAAAGCCCTTATCGAACGCGAGGTCAAGAAACGAGTCTGGTGGTTCCTTGTCCGTCAGGACTGGCTACAAATACCATTTCAGAACACGTACTTGATCCACGCCACGCAGTTCAACACGCCCATGCCGATCAATTGCCACGATGAAGCGCATTTAATGGTCAGCGCTGGGGATTTGGTGATTCAGCCTCCGAACGTTTACACGCAGAACAGCTCCTCCCATGTCCTGAACCTAGGTATGTGTCTACATGATTTCTTTTGGTCCCGTCTTTTTCTTTCTTTCTTTTTTTTTTCTTTCCCGTTATATTTCGGGCGACATGATGTCAATCTAACGACGACATCTAGCGGCCATCATCATCTGGAAGCATCAGAACCGCATGTGCGAGGTCGGTCACCCTGGATCAAGTCCCGAGCGCATGGCCAAATTGCATGAGCAAGTCATCTGGGCAGATAAGGAACTGAAAATGGTCTACTCCAACACGCCGAACTTTTTCAAGGTTGGGCGAAACTGTGAATCGCAGTTGTCATCTCCCGGGCTGAAACAGCAAGCTTCAATCTTGCTGTTGTCCATGGCTCACAAGGTATGCAAATTTCATACTCGCAGTATCCAATGTTAAAAAAGAAAGAGAGAAAGGGAAGAAAGATACTGTACCCCGCGAGTGGCTAACAATATTGCGGTAGATCTTGACGGTACATCGACATTTTCAGCTCGAAGGCTTCCGAGATGCAAGGTTCGCCTTCACACAGGCGAGTCAGAGTATTACCGACGGTTTGAATAAGGCTAACCATGCATCTTTTTCCAGGTCTCGTGCATTTCCGTGGCAGAAATGTGCATCCTTGATGCTCAGAGCTGGGGCGATGACAAGCTAGCAAACATAGCTCGCAGGATGTGGACTGTCGTAACACATCTCATTACATGCTGTGTTTTCCTGATATTTGCTTCCATCTTTCGCTCCGAAAACGTACTCCTCTATGATGGAGCGAAAATGCGTCAGCTTGCGGAAGTAGGGCGTGCGATGATCCATGGTATGGAGACCACGAGCTCTATCGCTCGACGAGGAAGACGGATGATAGATGCGCTACTCGATCTAGACGAGAGCGCTAGGGAGCGGTCGGACGTATATCTCGACATCGACGAGATTGTGCAACGCGTATCAGGGGCAGACGAGTTCTTGTATCCTGAGTCGATTCCAGACGCGGATTTCAACTTTCCCTGGGAGCGTTGACAATAGAAGAGCATGGGAACTAAATTAATGCCTAACTTTAACTAGCTACTTTCAATCCTGTGCGATATGAGTTTCCCCGAATTGGCTACCTGAAGCTTCTCTATCCTTCTCACAACGGCAGGATCGAGAGACGCCAGCTCCGATCCGTTCCTGATGGAACCAAAGGTGAGCCCTAGACGGACTTTGTAGTAGTCTCGGAATGACAGCGCAGGCTCTTCGTCTTCCTCGTCACAGAGCGACAGTAAGGCATCTTATGTATTTCAGTCACGGCTCTTTTTCACAGAAGGTGGTAAACGTACCGTAATCAGGATTGGTAAAATAGGCGATACTGTATCGGTCCTGGTTGATGTCTAAGTTGGCCCAGCTGATCCTGTGCATCGTTGATTTCAGGCTCTGATTTGTCCAAAGTGACAGTGCATCGGCAATGTTTACAATGATCCCTCCCGGCACCAGTGGAACGTCGTACCATCGGTTCGATGGGTCCCGCACCTCTAGACCCGGCTGACTGGTAAAGACAAAGGTGATGCTTCCCCAATCGGTGTGTTCAGACAGTCGTGGTACCTCAGACGGCTGCTCGGTAAACCGTGGGTATTTGATCATCTTGAGCGTGTTTCCGGGGTCGGATGTATGGTTATTTTTGAAATAGTTCTTATCCAAACCCATCTTGAAAGCGAAGCAGGAGAGCACGGAGCGGCTCAAAATTTCACATTCGGCCTTGAACGCCTCGATCTCGCTACGCTTTGTTAGGTCCCACCATGCTGGTAAGTTGCTGCTTGTGAGCAAGCCCCCAGCTGGTTTACCGAAGCTGAACCCCTCGGATGCGGCGAAGCTTCACGCAAGTTAATCGACAACGTTCCCCGGATCCCGCGACCCAGCTTCACGTACCTGGTCAATCTATCCCCATCAAAACCTATAGCCTCGCTATCCATGGGTTTCTCAGCCTTAACATCGAGAGGTAAGTCGAAAAATTGACGAGACTAGAGGGAAGTCTCAGATAGTCCATTAGATTTCAGGAGTTGATAGGTGCGGCATACCAATTCAAACATGCGGTCAACTCCTTGCACCCCATGCTCGGTGAGAATGAAGAAGCCCCATTCTGCGCTAGCTTTGAATAGCTCGTCGGCAAACGAGTTGAAGTCGTGCCCAAACTTGGAGAAATCCAAGATGGGGAAGTTGAGTTGGTGAGTGGACATATTGACCTGGGGGGTTCCTGGATACTCGCCGATATGATTACAAACAAGATGCTTCCCAAATTGTGTTCAAAGATGTGAATCGACTCTAGCTGCAATATATCTTAATTCGCATCTTCCCAAGACCCCGATTATGGCTTTCTCCACGGGCGGTCCTAAACGAAGATAGTTTGTGGGGAAAGAGGATTCCAACGCAGATCGCCTTATCTTATCTTGCCGTAGTTTGGGCTTCGGGTGTCCTCTTATCTCGTCCGCGAACTTCTCCTTATCTCGTCCGCGGCTTCAAGAATAATCAAGTCGAGGACGAAAAGGCTCGGATTCTTAGGCTCGTTGGACGAAATCTTGTCTTCAGCTAGAGATCTTCCATAACTTTGTATTTTATCCGGCTGTACGACTTGTTAGGCCTAGATCATACGTCGATTCTTTATATTATTTGGTATGTCCCAAAGCAGGGCATCTAGGCAGGCCAGGAAACCCTAATATATATCAAACATACACAAACATCAGTCACGATCAAAGGCCATCATCGAACTTCTTTTTTCTCCAACAGGATACGCTGAAAAGTCTTGATACTCTCGACATCATGGCGCTAATACAGCGGACTATGAACTATCCGCGAAACGGAAAAGCTTTATTACAGATGGCGAATCCACGGTCATGGCGGCTTGCTGGCCCAACGTCCAGTTTTTCCTCATCTCCCCTCGGATCAAATGGAGGTGAGAAAACTATATACATATACATTTCTAATTACTTTGCAAGTATAGGACTGACCAGACGGCGGCAGACCAAGATCCAGTGCCCGAGGAACAACGCACCTGGACAGCGTGGGACTTTGCTACCTACTGGATGTCTGACCTCATCAACGTAACTACATGGCAGATTGCTTCCTCGGCCATGCTGGTGGGCCTAAGTACAAGCGACGCAGTTGTCATTGCTCTCCTCTCGGGCTTACTTAACGCTCTGCCAACTGGTGAGACCGATAGCCTCGGGAGAGATATACAGAAACACTGACGGCGCAATATAGTACTGAATGGCGCTCCTGGTGCAGATTATCACATTCCATTCCCCATAGCTATTAGATCTAGCTATGGCTACTACTTTGGCTATTTTTGCGTCGTGTCAAGGTCTATTCTTGCCATTATCTGGTTCGGTGTTAACTGCTGGTTTGGCTCTGTCGCCGTCACTGAGGTCAGCATGTTTCGGTTCAACGTTTCAACTTTTATCCCGTGTGTCTAATATTTTTGCGGCAGACTTTCGCTGCCGTATGGCCCGAGTACCGCTCCATCGAGAATAAACTGCCGCGGGGGCTGGGGTCACGTCTCAACAAATGACATCCTACTTTTTGCTCTTTGTAATCCAGATCCCCTTCTTTTGCATTCCTTTCATCCACCTAAGGTATGTATTTCCCCATTCACCTTTTGCCGTAGACTGACCGAATACAACCAAGGCGCCTTTTCCTCTGGAAAGCGATATTTCTTGTGCCCGTATCTGTTGCCATGGTGCTTTGGATCTGTCTCAAGGCCGGGGATCTACAGGGGATCTACAGGGGATCTTCAATCAGCAGGCGCGTGTGTCTGGCTCAACTCGCGCGTGGTTGTGGTTGGCGACGTTCTGTGCAACCACGAATTCCTGGATGAGCTGCGCCATCAACATGTCAGATTTTACGAGAATGAGCAAGTCTAGGTACGTCCTTGTCCACCAGATAATATATTCAAAACTCTAATTCCTATAGAAATGCACCTTGGTCTCAAATCCCGACTATTCCCATCGTCAGAATTTTATATGCTATTCTCGGAATCGCCACAGTCGGTGCAGGTAGAACCCTCTATGACAAGGACATCTGGAGCCCCGTGGAGATGCTTCCTCTCTGGACAGGATCGGGCGGCCGCTTTCTCGCCTTCTGCGCTGGATGTCTATGGATTCTGGCTCAGATCTCCACCAACCTCTCCGCTAACGGTATCCCTTTTGGCCACGATCTGATGAATATTTGGCCAGCCTATATCAACGTCCGAAGAGGGTCTCTTCTTTGTCTCTTGTTTGGCACCTGGGCTGTCGTTCCCTGGAAGCTTGTGAGCACAGCAGGTCAGTTCCTCACCTTCATGAATGGCTACGGCTGTGTTGTTTGCGCGATTGTAAGCATCATGATTGCGGACTACTGGATGATCAGGCGACGTATACTCGACATTCCTGGCTTATACGACTCCCGCGGTCGCTATCGCTACATTGGTGGAGTCAACTGGCGTGCTGCTATTACGCAGGTCCTGTTTCTCGCGATATCGCTTCCGGGGATTGTGTGGCAAATCAGCCCGACCAACTCTATCCCATTAGGTTTCCAGAGGATTTACCAACTCAACTGGTTCGTCAATACTTTTGGCCCACTTCTTCTTTATTGGGCATTGTTCAAGCTGTTACCGGACCGAGAGTCCACGGCGGATATGGGCAACTATGCCATGGATTGTGCTTCAACAGAGGAGGAGCGGGGAGAAAATGGCAAACGCAGTTGATGAGACGAAGAAAGTAGTATTTGAGCCGTGACGGAGTCAGTCCAAGCTCTTGCTAATTGAACCATGCTGTTAATTAAACTTCGAGAAGCCAATGTTTCCCTATGAGGGAAAACGCGCTACTCATCGTTCCATTCCCTGTCTTATCATGGGCTTGAGACCTGCTTCAGACATTAAGAGTAGTTTATCTAATGACCCTGAAAGATATGTGATAGTCAACCAGATTGTTTCAATGGCTGACAACGAAGGCGTGGTGACATATGATATGCCAGTATCTTGGCGTAGACATAAAACAAAGACAGTCCACTGTAGCAAGATCATGTCGGTTGAAGTAGGATGCCTATTTCATATTTACAGTACACTTCTTGAACTTGTTCGTGTTATTGTAATGCTTTATAATACGCGCTCTGCTGTTACGATACACTAGGGCTTGTCACTTGGAAAATGGAAATGTCATGATGGAGTGAGACTTGCTTCATAGCCGCTACCACATCAAGTGCGTCCACATTATTTACAACAATCCTGCATCTAGCTCCACAGACAAATCCTGTGCAGTCTCGACCTTCCCATCTCCATATGTGTCTGCGTATCGTCCAGCGATCCAATCACCTACCTTGATAGGCGGGTATTTGGCTTTCGTCTTCCCTTCCAGACATTGCACAAGGAAATCGGGGTTCCCAGAGAAGAAGAAAGGAATGCTATAACGCTCCTGGCCCGTCTTGTTGATGACTCGATGGAGGTTGGAGAGATAAGCGTCATTGGTCCAGCGCATCATCATATTGCCTAGGTTCACGACAAGCGCCCCCCGTTCCGGGACCACGTCCGCCCAGCGAGCGTTTTGACGGTCCCAGACTTGTAGGCCACCAACCATGTCTTGGAGCAGGATAGTAATAGCGCCAAAGTCCGTGTGGGCACCAATGCCTGCCATGTACAAGTTAGCAAGATTGGTGTTCCAGGAGAGATTAGTGACCGGCGACCAACCTCTCTCATACTCCGACGCATCAGAGGCCTGGGGCGGATAATGTAGCAACCGCAGTGTCGATATTGGGGTTTCGAAGAAGTCCGACACCCAGTCGTCAGGCAAACCAAGGGTCATACTGATGGCGCGGACAATATTTTTGGCAAGCTCCAGCATAGCATCGATGTAGCTGTCCACTATGGCCCGAAATCCAGCGGCATCCTCTACATCCTCTGGGTACTTGTTCGGACCTAGATTGAAACTCTTGGCCACGACAGCGGGGTGGTGCTCTGGAATATCCAGGCCAAAGTAATATCCTTCTTTCAAGTCGCCTTCAGTTCGCTTCTCAAAGTTCTGAGCCCTGAAGCGCTCGTAACCACGGTTATATCTGCCAATATCTACCAGGTGTCAGCATACAGGACGCACCTGTAATTTGCACCGAGTCTTACTCTTGTCGTACTTCTCCTTGATCTCGATGGGGAGGTCGAAAAACGCTTTGCTCTGAACCAAAGCCGCATCAAGGAGGGCTTGAGGGATTCCGTGATTCGTCAACTGGAAGAAGCCATGTGTCTCGCAAGCTCGGCGGAGTTTATCGACCAAATCAAGCTTTTGAGACTGATCGTTCTGAAACCAGGCTACATTGCGCAATCATTAGCTGGAAGCATTAACTTTCCCGTTGGAAAACTCACCCTGGAAGTCGATATTGGGGATTGCGCTCATATTGGTAGAAGTCTAATTAGCGATAGGCAGACTCCCTTGAGTTGCTGTATGTGAACTTTTTATGCGGGGTAGTGTCCTTTACGAAGATGCAGAGTAGCTTTGGTTGATTAAGGTCGAGGCAAATTGAGGTGTTGCCTGCCTTTAGCACTCATTCAACCAGTAAAATAGTCACCGATAGACCAGAAGTCCGCGGCCGCGGCCGAGTGCGGGATGATCGGCAGTGAGAAGTTGGCGGCCGGCTCCGGGATATGTATGGAGCCAGCCGTTTCGATGCTCCATGGCTTCAATAAATCACGAGGCATCGGATCGAGGGCATTTTTTCAAGTCGCAATTAATCTGTTCCTCGCCCTTTTTCCATTTCTCTTTTGTCTTTGACTTTCGACGATGCCAGTCCCTCAGCTCGCCATGCGAAAAGAATCAGTGTCTATTTCGGTTGAGACCTTCAATATTTTCATCGAAATCGACGGCCATGGGCCTTTCATTATCATGACCCATGGCTTGGGTGCCAACTCCAACGTTTTCCAAACACTCGTTGATGTGTTATCTAGCCGCTACACCACGGTGCGGATCGACTGGCCCGGGCATGGCCACAGTAGCCTGTCCAGATCTGATAGGAAGGTCACGGTAGCATCGTTGGCCAACATCATCAGGGGCACAATGGCCTTTGTTGGGTGCGACAAGGCCGTTCTCGTCGGGCACAGTGCTGGTGGCATTGCCAGCATGATCTTAGCAGCAGAGGAGCCCCACCGTGTAAGCGCCCTAGCCGTCATGGGCGCGGGCCGCACAAGGGCAAACCAGCCCAGTGTAAGAACTGCGACTTTGGCCCTTGCGCAAGAAGTCAGGGCCAGAGGCATCACGGCGAGTGGATTTCTCGATAGCCGCGTGGCACATAACATTCCGACATCAAGCCCTGCTTTGTCGCGCGTTGTTTTGCGGGCTATGACGGGAACCACAAATCCCGAGGGCTACGCGCAGATGTGTGAAGCCCTCTGTGACGACTCCCACGCTGATCCTGACTACTCGCGCATTAGATGCCCCACATGTGTGATTGGGGGGGTTCATGATACCATATCGCCGTTGGGTGTGACTGATGAGCTGGTCGGCTTGATTGCGGCCAGTGGAACGAGGCCTCAATGTTATAAATTGAACACGGGGCATATGATGACGCTAGAGGATGGTCAAGGGACAGCAGATGCTATTAAACAGCTGCTACAGATAGCAGGGGTTTAAGTATTATTTGAACAGAATGTTATAGGTATTTTATAATCCCTAATAGAAAGTACCTTTAATATATTTCTTAAGAATAATTTAGAAAACCTAACAGCTCAGAAACCCTTGCGCCATATAATGTGCCCACGTCGATTTTGGAACAGCTCCAGGGATCAGGCCCATTGTGATAGCCGTTGTAATGTCTGCACCGTGATACACCATCCGGCTGACATACATTGGAAACCATTCGTAGCCAAAAGAAATACCGAGGTTCCCTGAACTACCATTCGAAGCTATGTCATGTATCAGGTAGGAAAAGACCTCGGAGAGGCTTGTTCCAGCGTCAAACCCCAATGACATTGCATACTCAGCAACATCTGGATCAAATATATATTGATATATAGATCTAGAGTGGTCGAGTTGTCTGGAAAAGTGTTCCTCTCTGTAAAATAGGAGTTCAACTGGGATCCGACAGTGCCGTGCGAGATGATACTGCACCTTTGCAGTGTTGCAGTCCAACATTCGCCCATTACAGAAGCCAAGACCCTCATTTCAACAGAGCTAAGCTCGGAGGTGGCTAGAAGTTCTAGGTCTCTCCTCCTTTGTGCGAGATGATCAAGAGGAACTCCTTGCGTATGCTGGCATGTAACGTTAAACCGCTCACCCATAAAGCTGTTCAGAAGCATTGTCTTCGACTTGAGAAGAATGTCCAACATCATGGATTGAGTGCAGGGCTTACCATTTTCATGTAAAGAGTCATAAAAGGGCCATGGTACGGGGGACGCCATATCAACTGGGCACTCAACCTCGTTGTCTGCAGTGTTGAGTATGTCGGCATTAGCTGCCAGCACCACCGCTGATAAAATGCCAAGGCTCTCGCTTTGGACAGCAACATGAACTGGCGATCGCCCACAGTAATTGACCCCTCTGTTTCATAGAACAGAAGTCCCAGGCGGCGTCCGTGGCGGTGAACATCTTGTCGCGTCGCGCAAGCACAGCACTGGTAATCCGTAAGGGCTCTACAAGTCGTCGCTCCCTTCGAATGAGACGGCAGTGTTGTAGGATTGGCCTTTGAGCTTTGACGTAGATCAATAATAGCATCGCAAAGTCGTCGTAGATCTTGTGGGCACTGCAGAAGCTGGGTAACCTTAGACCGCGAGCTCGGCGCTACGCAAATGTGTAAGAATCTCATCAATACGTGGGTCAAGAGCTGGCGGCCTGCGTTGAGAGATAAGCTGAATCTGTTGGCGGGACTGTGTCAGGCTCTCGCGCGCCTGCTTCAGGGCTGTAGCCTGTTCTGCCATACCCCTCGCAGTGTCCTCTGTTGTTTGGTGCATCGCATTTGCAGTGCTTTGTAGATTAACAATGGTGGTCAAGGTATTGTTGGAAATGGCCCTAGGTGAAGGAATAATTTAACTATAAGTCGCTACTAAAGGACGTTGACTTACAACTGCAAGGCCAACGCGACCGTATGGAGAGCATTGTTAGTTAAGGTTAATCTGTCCTGAAGCCTGGAAATGTCCTTCCTCTTGAAAGGGTAGCTGAATTTGCGAAAAGAGTTCTTGTTCAGTGCGATTAGCAGGATCTGGTAAGGGTTTTTTCAATTCCTGGAGCAGCGCCTCTAAAGCCTTGAGCTCAATTTCGCAAGAGGATTTGCCTTGTTCGATCGCATATTTAGCCATCGTATATTCGCTGCCGATCGCGCTAATGGCCACTTCGATTAGGACAAGATTATCACGCAGCATCTTCGCATATTGCTTCGCGGACTGCAGGTCTTCGTCGCGACCTTTGACGGCATCGAGGTATTCTGAGATGCCGGTATATAGTTGAAGGCCAAAGGAAACTATTCTAACAGCTGTACCAGTTATGCCAACTGGCTCAGCCATTTTGCGGTTGGTGCTTTAGGTCTGCAAGCAAAAGGTGACGAGAGATAGATTAATGGAGATGTAAGTTCTAAAACGCGAGGTGATAGTGAAAGTTGTGAGAGCAGAATATGACAGAAAAATGCCTTGTCGGTGAAATGAACTGCGCCTCACATAATTGGTGGCATATAGACCACTGAATATCCATCTAAGCTAGACAAGCAGATGGGCGAAGCCTTGTTTTCAACCCCCCGGTCACTTACACCAATGAGGGAGAAACACGCAATGTTCCGTCATAAGCCTAGCTCGGGGCAAAATTAGAACAATATTATGAAATAGAAAAAGCATCTTGGTAGGTATTGCTAAGCTGAAGGATATTATCTAATTACCCTTTGAGAATTGGTTACATATTATCGTTGTGCTATACATTAATAGGTACGCATTAAACATGACCTTCGTAGTCTAGTCACCACTGCAATCCTCTTTGCGTACAATGCGAAGTCCATATAATAAACTCCCATTTCATCTTCAGTCAGCCCTTCTAGAAGGAGCCGAGAATGTGTTAGTGGCATCTTCATATTCTGCTGGCTGTGCGTTGGCTGAAGTGGATATGTCCAGGTTGCGGTTCAGCTGATTTTCGGATCTTGACGAGTGGGGAATGCTGGCTGGAGTCGGGGCGTGGAAAGTGAACTCTATAGGGTCATTTGAAGTTTGTCCCATCTGGGCGTTGGCGAAAGAGCAGTCCCACGAGCTCATAGAAGCATCATTAGCATCCGTGTCACCGTACATCGATTCCTGGCCGGGACCAAAGCTGTTGAGCGAACCAGTCCCACTGAACAAAGAAACGGACAGAGTATCGGAAACCTGTTGGGGGAATAAAAAGTGCGGTGGAATTGGACGATAGATCTGAGCTGATGAGTTGAGCACAGGAGCTGCTCCAAGGGCTTCTAAAGAAGCAGTCCCCCTTTGTGGCTCCATGGGCAAGGCAACCTCGATTGATGGGTTCAATTCTGTTGAAACAAGCTCCTGTATTGCGCCTTGTCGTATTGGTAGCTCCCCAGGAAAGGTCGGTGGCTGGTTGCCAGGCCTCGTTGATGCTCTTGGCCAGGGATCGAGAAGGTTAGCCAGTTGCTCGAAAACCTCCCTCCCCATATTACTAGGGTTTCTCCAGACCTCCTGTCTAAACTCTTCACTACGAAGCCTGGCAGCAACCTTGATACGACACTCGGTCTCGGTTGTCTCATGATCTTGGTCTTGTCAGTGAGAGAATCAAAGCATAAGCATACTGAGCCACTTACAGGGACTTGGTAAGTCCGTTACCCAATCAGGAAATACTGTATTGAATGTCTTCTCCCAGTGGTGAACTGGCGTCTCGAACTGCTTGGGCTTGAGAGATTTTAATGTGTCGCTTTGATTCGTGTCGAAACCATCCTCATAGTTCATAGCAACTCTCAAGGGCTCACAAGCCACTGTCAAAATAAGGTGATCCTGGATTTCACTCTCTGGAAGGATTGACTTGCACCTCCCGCATCGAGTCTTTTTGTCGCATCCTAAGAAATGCCGCCTAAACAGATGTTCTCTATCACTGTGTGAGTAAAAAAAAGTCTGTGTGTGCTGTGATGTTTTCATTCCTTTACTTACTTCAGACGGTGCATATCTGGGAACCCAAAATTGGAGCAAGCACCTCCAAACCGGTTGGGGCATCTTTTGTTATATGGGCATGCAAACCGTAGTTCGAAAGTATGCCGGGATTGCTTTTGTGGTGGAGGGGCCATGCTCTGCTGATCACTTTCGTCCATGTCCTCAGTTGTGTCACGACCGCGTTTCTTTGAACCCTGGCGGCCCCGTTTTCCTGATTTTCCAGAGTCGATTGGGCCAGTGTTTGAAGAAGATGAACAACTGCCAGACCCACGACAACAAAGTCCAAGTACGAATCCTAACAGAACCCGTTGTACCCAGCCAGGAAGGTTGCGAGGTGGGAGGTCTCTAAGCCTCTCAAAGGATGCCTTCGGTATTGTGGAGAGAAGTCGCGCGAGAGTTGCCTTTTTGCCGGCTGCGATCGCATGTTGAAGTGGACTCCAACCAAATTCGTCCGCTGTTAGAGCGTTGGCTCCATAGGAAATCAAGACATCGACGATTGAAGCTCTACCCAAAGATGCTGCCAGAGATAAAGCTGGCTGTGTGGCGACAGGGAGTTGCTTCGTATTTGACCCTTTGCGCAGAAGCAGTTCTACTACCTTCTTGTTACCGCAACGGGCGGCCAGATCTAGTGGTGAGGTGCCGTTCGAAGTGTATTCAACTGTGGCTCCGTGGTCGAGAAGAGCATCTACGACTTCAACATGGCCATATGCTGCAGCCCATCCAAGCGGTGTTATGCCATATAAGCAGTCTCGGTCGTTGTAACTCTCGCCCAATGAAATGTATCGGTCACATAAGTCAACGTGGCCTATAACACATATTAAATGTAGCGGACTCGATCCCTTCAACTGCTGTGCTGGCCAAGACCTATCAATGGTATGCTTGTGTGTCAAAAGAGGCCAATCTTTATAATTGAGAGCAATACTCTCATTTAAATCAAGAAAACTCTCGAAGAAAGCGTCACGAGAAAGCTCTGATAAGAAGCCTAAGCTGGATGAATCTGGCTTCAGTGCCTTCCTTAGGTGTGAGCTCCAGTTCTCCAAAGCGTAGAAAGAGATTTCCCAGGTATCAGAGACCAAGGTTGTGTAGCCTATACGGCGAGAACGGGTTTCTGAAATGATTATCTGGCAGCAGGACCATGCAAGAGCTTTGTGTCCTTCGGGTGAGAAATTGTAAGTTTGCAAAGCCAATGATCCATATGACATCAAGAACTGAGAAACGCTGTGGTGAGTGAAACGGACCACAGGCTGTCTCGGGGAAGTAAGGGGGGATTGCACCGAAATCAACCCTCTACATAGGGAAGTGATGTTACGAGCGCAGTTGCAGAAGACCCCATATTCCCTTGGTCTTCCTCTCCGGATTGGGCGGCTGTGAGTGCAAGCCTTATACCCTTGGACCTTTTCGAATGCCAAAGCGTTGGTGAGCTCAGGAACAGTCAAAGGACGTGTCGCAAAAGCGACCCATCGGAAGGTATGCTGAAAGATATCTCGACTCTTCTGGCTGGACTCAATGTCGGCGAGGATTAAAGAATATAGATCCACAAGGCCTCTAGGGAAATCGATGCGGCTGGGTCGACCTTCCGGCTGATCGAGCCATATTTCGAGATTTGAAAGCACTAGATCAATGTATAAGAACATACCACCTGACGCCTCAATTAAGCTCTGTATTAAGTCTCCCTGTACACTGGAAATATTTCGTTCGGCTGACAACACTCTCGATTTGGCGTAGTAGATGATGTCGGCGGTGTTGAGATCCTCCAGAATTATGGTATGGGCGTCGAGGCCAGGGAGCCTGGGGCTTGATCGTGATGAAGCACATATCCGGATGGATGGGATCCTAAGAATATCGAGAATGACTGAGCTGACCGAAAGCTCCTCGGTAGCCTCGTCCAAGGCATCGATAATAAGCACAATATGCGAGTCATCATGAGTAGCCCGTAAGAAAGAATCCTGGAGATATGAGAGCAGCTCGCCGTCACCCCACTGCCAATTAGCACCATAATCCCCGTGTATTTCTGTTCTTATAGCGTATGTATCCCGCATTTCCAAAAGTTGATAACGAGGGCTTGTGGCGAGCAGTTGAAAGATGAGAGAACGAAGCATGGCGTTTGTAGAAGTGTGGCTAGAGTAGTTGAATTGAAAAAAGAGGAGGGGTGTCGGTTTTCGGAACGTCAGGGTCTGATGTATGTATCGCAAAAGTGTTGACTTGCCACTTCCTGGCTTACCTTTTACCCACAAAAGACCTGACGGTTGTTCAAGCCAAGATTCAAAGGTATGATTCTCAAAAATCCAGGAACAAGTCCCTTTCATTGCTCCCGAGAGGAACTCAGTGTTGTTGACATGGAGAGATCGAAGGAGTCCTGAGCATGGTGAGCAAGCTTTGAGGAAAGACAAGAAACTATTTAAGTAAAGACAGAAACCTACCAGACGTATCAGGGTCCATTTGTTGGAAAGGGGTCTCGGATTCCATGGTTTCAGGACTATGATAAAAGCTATGTATCACCGTAGATACGGCTCTATATGTAGAGCTAAGAGGGTCGGAGAATTTCCAAGTGTTCTGGAAAAAGATGAGCCACCAACGGAAACTAAACGAACTTGAAACACATACCCAGTGGTCAGCGTGAAGACCAATCTGCTTCTGACCCTCAACACGAACATCATCAGAGTTGACAATCTGATTCAACGCGCACAGTCAGTATGAAAATTGCACAGCCAAGAGTAAACTTACAGGGCCGAACATATCAGGAGCTCCAGGTGAATTCAGCTCTTCGAAGAATGAAATAGGCCTGAATCCAAGGCGAGACCAAAGGATACTATTGAAATTTCGAAGGAGGTTTTTAACTGACGCAACTGTCTCCATGCTGATGCCTTGTGAAGTATGAGTTCGATTGTGTCGCATGAAGTTCAATTGATATGGTAGTCTTGCATCTGTGGTCGAATGAGGTGTTCCGATGAAGATAACACCTAGAATCAATGGATGAAATGTCTGGTAGTTAGCAGACCCATCCAGCGATCTCAGAAGTGCGTCTTTGGCAACAAAACCACCAGAGCCGTGGCAAACAATAATGGTTCTTTTGCGGCTCTATATAAATTAATTGATTGTCAGGGGCCCAAGATAGGAACCGAGTACCAGATTATTAGATGAATTGTATGAGATCCCCGTGCCTGTCTTTACTGTTAGCTATCACAATCATTCGTGGGCGACGTCCACCATAAAAAGAAGGGGGATGAAATGCCTTGATCAATAAGTGCTGTGCATAGTGCTTTTGCTGCTTCGGGAATGTTGTTCACGTTGTCCAGAAGATTGTCACCGTGATAGAAGGTATATGCGGTTGTTTGCGGAAGCTCGAATGGCGATTTAATCAGCTTCAGTCCCACCGCTTCACTGTTATCATATCTTCCTGCAGCACTAGTACAAGGGGAGCTGAGACCATGGATGAAGATGATTCTAAATGAAAGGTCAGCCACGGCTTCATCGAGCTCTGGCTCCGGCCTATAGCCAGCAGCTTCGTTGTAAATTGACATTGACATGGTGCGACTTCGAGGTTTGGGGTACAAGGAACGTACAGGATGCAGGAAGGAAAAAGAGAGAGTTTGATGAGACGAGCCTCCATTCTTGAACAATATGCCATTCTTTCATAAATAGAGTGTGCAACACTCTCAGCACTCTTTGAGCGAACTGTAGCGCAAACAACAAGGCAACACAGTCGCGGCCCAATCGAGGGTCTAGCTCAATGATTTAAGGTATCAGTGTCATTCTTCCTCCAGATGATTCGACGATGAACTGCATACAATGCATTGTTTGCCGCCACAATTGGAATTTGGAGTAAGAAAATACGCATAGTAACTGGTTTTCGCAATGCGCGTTTGCAAAGACCCCAGTGTAGGTGCATACCACCAATCATCTTCAATTCCTGCCCACCATCTTGGTCCAGCCCGCCTCACCGACTTACGTACAGTATGCACGCAAGGGGAGGCAGGAAAACGCAGGATCTCTGTTCTAGGTTATGGAGATACTCAGGTAAGTTGGTTTAGACTTAATTGGCTCTTTGATAAGTTTATTTATCCTCTGATAAATCTGGTGACCTGCTGACTTAGTCCACGTAAGCAAGGACCTATGATATGACCTATGCCATTTACAATCTCTCGAGCTGCACGTCTTGGTTATTAGATCTGTAATACTAATATTACAGTCTAAACACTATAGAGCTACCATTCTCTACAACTACTTGTTGTCTCAGAAATGTCAAGTCTCCGAAGAGTGTCAGGTTTGACCTTTCCTGCCTGTTGCCTCTCTCCAACCCTGCCAGATCGGTGAGCCTAAAAATGAAGCAGATGTCGCTCCTGACAAGCGGTAAAATATTAGGTCAGCAGTTTCTCAAGGAAGAGTGAAAAAGAAGAGTAGAAGCCAAAGTTGGAATGTCAGACGATGTCGGTTCAAAATAGGTCTTCAAGGTTGCAGAAATCTCAGCTCGGCAAAATATCGTTCATCATGGTTTGAGGCTTCGGGAAGAAAGAAACAGCACTTACAAGGCATAGTCCTTCAATCATCAGAATTGGCATTCAGGCACAGATAGGAATAAAAGATCACTTATGCTTGTCGCCAGAGATATTCGAGGCTGTTTGCTTTTACTTATAGCAGAATACGATTGAAGTATCCCCTTTACCCTAACTCAACCACGACCCTAACTGAGGTATACTGAATGGTGATTGATACATTATGAATCATAGTGACAGTAAATGCGACATACTGTATCATTTCCCAATTTAGAAATACTTTAATCCAGCGGTGCGGCAGTTGACGGTCCGGCGCCCGGCGGCCGTGCGTGGGCGAGCGGACTTCGGACGTAAACCGTCCGGATCAGTGACAGGGCTACACGGCAGAGGGTACAGGAGGACAAAGCGGCCTACGAGTTGGCTTTGACGTACTGATGACAGTCCATAGGCTCCTTCCGTACCCGTAGGCAGGTCATGGAATATAGAGGCCCAGTCCCTCGGGGGACAGAGAGTCGAGATTTGAGCTACCAAGCAAGCATCACCTATCTGAAATAACTGGTATCACGTCAAGGGACTTAATTATTATCTGGAACTCTATTAACTAGATTATAAGAGAGTTGACTAGAACTTTTTGGAGCCACGAGGGCACTGCGTTTAAGATGCCATATGCCAGTACCTGAGATTTCTTTACCTATAAGATTCTCCACGATGGTCTAGGTATCTATAGGTTTGTATGCAAGTAATTTCTGGTCTGGCCCCTGAAGTATAGCGTGAATCTAGAACTACTATATATACCTACAATGGCTATTGAACCACTCAATCCAACCATAGCTGACTATTTCCTAAAAAAAAAACCTTCACTTAGGCCTGGTCTTTCTCGTCACTCATGACCTCCTCTGTGTCGTTTTTGTTTTCCCTGTTTAACCTCACCCACTTGCTGCCCCAAGAGAAGACGAACGCCAGACTGGTTCCAGCGATTGCAATAAGAAAGGCGGTCTTTATACCGACCATATAGGCAGAAACTATACCTGGCACGACATTAGGAGCAAAGGTTGAGCGAATCTGTGTCGCGCCCGTCTCCACGACTCGAGTTGGTTCCACGCCTTCAATGGAAGGCAGCGAGGATAAAAGCCGATTCACGAAAGCGGACTGACTAGCTGCGAGGAAAAAGGAGCCGCCAATGGTTTGGAAAACTGTGTGGCGTTAGAAACAAGATTCGAGTGGCGATTTTACGAACGGGATACTCACGAAGAACAATTGCAGTGGCCGATGAGATGTCTGACGCGGCAACACTAGCCTGCACCGCCATGACGGGGACTTGTCCTCCCAGGCCCCATGCTATCCCAGCGAGTACTTGATACCCGATCCAAGCACCAGAGCTGGACTCGGCGTTAAGTGTGTAAAGGAGGCCCGCTGTGATGGTTCCAAGAGCAGATGAAACGATCAAGAACGGTACGTAGTACCCAGTCATACTGATGGCTACTCCAGCCCCGAGGCTTGTGACAATGTTGGCCAGGACCAGCGGGAGGTTGCGAACTCCGGACTCGGTAGGTGAGGCATTGCCCACAGATTGGAAATAAAGCGGCAGGAAGTACAGTATCAAAAAGTAGGAACCGACAAAAAAGAAGGCAAACAGTGAGCTGACATAAATGACCCGCTGGCGAATGATGCGTGGAACGACAACGGCCCGCTCTCCGGCGGCTACCTCCCAGATCATGAACACAGCCGAGATGGCGACAAAGCCTATAAGGAGTCCAATGACCTGCGAGGAGTTCCAGGGCTTGGTCTGTCCCCCGTACTGCAGTGCAAGCATGTAAGAAATAACGGCGCCCATCAAGAGGAAAGCTCCGAACAGGTCCATCTGAAGCAGTTTCTCCTTCCACGATGCCGACGTGGGTTTTGCCGCCGCAGGCGTGTCGAAGAAGAAGATAATGATCATCGCGGAGATGGCACCGGCGGGAAGGTTGATGTAAAAGCACCAGCGCCAAGACACCTTGTCAGAAAAGACACCACCGACGAGGGGACCTATGACGCTCGCGACACCGTAAGAGATACTGAGGGTCGCTGTAAGTAAGGGTCGCTTGGCGGGCGGGACGGAAAAGGCGCCGAGGATGTATGAACCGGAACCGATGCCAGCAGCGCCTATACCGGCAATAGCTCTTCCGAGGATGAGGGTGATCGCATTGGGCGCGGCGCCTGTTGTAGAAGGACATGGTCAGTAACAAACCCAGTTCAGAGAGGATTGATAGGACGACGAACCGCAGAGCAGACTGCCGACCTCGAAGATGAGGATGGAGGCCAGGTAAGCCAGCTTGAGTGGAAAGTACTTGTAGATCTTGCCCCCTAGATGCATCCCCTGTTAGATTCAGAGCGGCTATTGGAAACGAGGGTACTAACAGGTAGTTTGGAAGGCGGCAAGGCACATGAAGAATGCAGAGCCGTACCAGGACACGAGGTCCAAACCGGGAAACTCGTCGGTGATCTTGGGGATAGCTGTGGCAACGATTGTCTCGTCAAGTGTCAGCACGAGTCCTGACTAAGGTAACAGAAGCGCTTACCATATCGAGTGCCTGCAGGAACATGCAGAGAAGCAGTGCCAAGACGATGATGCTTAGACGGAGGCCAGCTGGATACTCAGGGAGAGTGCTTCCGCTACTTTTTGTGCTGTCGCTGTTAAGTCGTGGGCCGTCGGCGTCACCAATCGGAATGGCTGCCAAGTCATCTTCTTTCGATTTTTCAAGTGCCGACATGTTGATCTGCGTATATCTCTGAGGTGCGATGAAAATGGGCTATGAAGATGAGGCTGGCCGTCGTGATCGAAAGAAGGAGTCCGAGGGTGTCAACAACACCATATAACGAGCCGGTGAAGTGGGCCAGGGGCAGATCTTTCAAGCGGCGATGAATCATACTGACACTAGAAAGATCATTTCTCTCGGTGTGACATTTGATATGCTAAAAGCGGAGAATTCGAGTTCATGTCCTGCCGGATCATACGAAAAAAGAGATTCACGCGAATGCCGTTCAGAATCGATCCAGGGTCTCGACGCGGGGTCCGGACTTTGCCAAGGCCCGGCAAGGTCTAACCTAGTTCACATAGGGACCAGCTGGTGAAATGGCCCGGACGGACCTATTGGCCAAGCTCCGGAACGTTTAGCCTTGCGCGCGACAAGGGCCTCATATTGGTATTACGAACCGAACTTTATGCTGACTGTAAGGGGCCTTGCGGGCTTATGCGTCTGGACTTGTTTTGCCGTATACTATCTCGGAGATGAATTCATGGAGAGTCAAGTAAACTTTTTCCCGCCAGGCACAGCCAAGGTTTCTGCCATAGTGTGCTTGCTGCTTGTGCTTAATTGATAAAGGGTAGCTATATATACTTCACAGAATTACTACTGCAATAGGTGTATTGCGCCCAGGCTATAGTTTTTAATTAATATGTTCAAGGTAGTATAGTAACATGAATAATATTATATTAACTGAATGGGGGTTCCCTTGATTGTAATTTACCGTTATCGAGTTTGAGTGCTGCGTATAGGGTAGTGACTTTGAACAGCCCCACCTGGACTTTGCCAAGCCCCGTCCGGAAATGGACATTAGGCGAGTCCAGCGTAGCACTCCATTCATTTCCCCTCGAACCCTGACTCGGTCCGGACTTTCGAATCCTTCACACTCCGGAGGCGAAGATGTCATACGAACCTAGTCTCAACCCACTCTCCGTAAGTGCATCGGTAGATGAACGTGATAGGATGCTACTGTGGATGACTGACACTTATCCACTCTCTTTCTTGTACAGTGCACGCGATGCAAAGTGAAAAAAGTGCGTGCCGCAGGATAGAAGCTTGGCAGACGCAGTATTGACCATGCTTAGGTCCGATGCGATCGCGAAATCCCGACATGTGGCAAGTGTGCTGATCTAGATACCGATTGCATCTATCCGGAGCGCCAGGTACGACAAGTTGCTAAAAGAGTCGGTGGCCATGGGTAGGTTCTTCTTTAGGGTGGGTGACTTCATGTTCTGATCAGGGTACAGAGCGACAGATGACACCCTGAACGCTATTCTCCAACGATTGGAACGTATTGAAAGGATTGCAGGCTCAGCATCCACAACATCGCCCCAGAGTGGCACCCCTGCCAGTCTTGAAACGACGCATATCCAGTCTGGGACACAGTCTTCGAGGTTGTCACCGTTTGCCATCTCCAGAGACCATGCAGCATCCGATGCTTCTCATAGACATTCTACAACCAGGAACTTGCCGGCAACATCACCCCATCTACCTGAGCGAGGTCCTCGCGCAGTCTTGCAAGAAGCGCTGAGACGAGTACAAGACATCAACCTCCAGGCCCTATCTGTCGAGACAGTTACAGCCACTATCGACGTACCACCTGAGCTTGCCAAAACCTGGATCCAGCGTAAGCCTACGGGGACATCACATGATATGCTTGCATGCTAAACACATACTAGGGTACTTTGAGGTGATGCCCACTGACATCTTCCTTAGTCTCGTTGACCGCAGGGTTATTGAACTACTGCCAGATATGATAGGTCTACCGCATATCCGCTTAGACCCAGCTATTCTTGTGGTATACTACTACATATTACGTATGGGGTGCACAATACCAGTGATTGATCAAGAACAAAATGCTCACTTCACTGGAATACATTATGCTAGAAGCATGTACATCTGCTGTCTCCGCGCCATACCGAATTGGCAGCGAGAGGCTGTAGGATCCACAACAGATCTTGTCGCGGCTACTATGCTGGTAGGTATTCCCCTTTCTCTTCGCTTATACTACGTCTCATAAGACTTGCAGACACAAGCAGCATCAGATGCACTAGATCCGCAATTAAGTGCCCAACTGTTTCAACTTGCCAGCAAGTACGCAATAGGTCTAGATCTGCATAACACAGACAGCCCGAACTATCCATCAGGCTTTGGACAAGACAACATCGACGAAGTCCGTCGAGGATTCTGGGAGCTTATGCATTACGAGTTCTTTCATCGACTAGTATACGACGACCCTCCCACCATGACGGCTCAGATGAAGCAATGGATAGTGTCCTTACCCTGGCTGGAGTCCTGTAAGCGACCTGTCTCGCAAGAGGTGCCGACTATCCGGTTCATACTCAAGTCGCGTCTTACTTTCATCCTGGCCGAATTCTTTATGCTACTGGAGAACATCAGTGGGCGTCTTGAAGGCGAGTCGTTGGCTCAAGTCCTTGCACTATGCCAGCAAATCGATGACCTCTACAAGGATTGGGATATCGTGAGTGAGTACGGCTGTGGGCTCGGTATAATGCTGACTCTATTAGGACACCTGGAAAACAAGTTCAAAAGAAAACAAGCTGCATTCCTGGATGCTTGCCGATTTAACAATCGCTGGCTACACATGCATAGTCTTCATGCTCCACAAGGCATCGTTTACCACTGCCGAGTTACCGCAGGAAATATTACAGCTCCCCATAGCTCTGAACGCTTCTAGACAGGTCCTCAAAGCTGGAAACGAACTGCTAAAGCAGTGCCCGTATGCCGGGACTCTATACTATCTGTTTGGTACCTATCATATTGAGGCCGCTTACGCCTGTCTTATCTCCAGCGTAATGAGTTTACCTGAATTTCATGCGACTCAAGAAGACTTTAAATTGCTACAAGGCTTCACACGGGATTTTTCAAACTTGGTAGTGGAAGATGAGTCTTTCCGGCCTCTCCTGGCTGCCTTGAGAACAATCAATAGTAGTGTTTATGCAAACACAGACTAGTCACTAGCTATAGGTATAAAACAACGCTTACTTGCAAAGAGCCAAACACACATACATCTCACCAATCAGTCTCATACTTCGTCCAAAATCCTGGCCTGAACCCCATCGCCGACTTACACAGACACAAGACGCCGAGCGCTTTGTGTCTAGCTGATTTGCACATTGACGATATGCCTTCATCAAATCATCCCTTGGACCAGACCCTGTGACATTGAAAACACACTACTATTGTCTTTCGAGCTGAAGAAAGGCGTATGTAAAGCCAACGTCTTTAGTGATATACGAGCGAAGGAACTCGTCCTTGAAGCAAGCTGACAAGTCCTCAAGGAAAGTTGCCTCTGCGATGGCCACTGATTGAAAGCCATGCTCAATAAGGTCTCTCTTTTTGGGATAGGAGCCTGTGCTATCCGTAAAGAACCGAGAACATGCAGCAGTTGTAAAGCCAGTAATGCCAGCGGCATACCTGACTCTGGCTGCCGTATCAGCACCACCTTGATCTGATACAGCTGGAGACCATGAAGGGTGCATGATTGGGACTGCCACATGAGATTTGACGATCCACTTTCCCTGTTCGGCATTGATGGATGATAATATCTCTTCCATGGTCCGGAAGTACAATGGCAAGCGTACTATGAAAGATGGATCGAGATGGTAGGTGCTTGCGAGGCTGCGAATACTAGCCTGTAGACACGCAACCGCGAAGTCAACCCCGATCTCGCCATGGCAGGGAATGCAGAGTGTCAATGTGCCGTTTGGTCGAATTTCCCTATGGCGAGCTGCTAAGAAAGAAACCAAATCTTCATGAGCGTATCTCGCTAGGTCCAGTGTCTCCCACGAGGATGGCATGTGCTGCAGCCAATGAAGTGCTGTGAAGGAAAACCCTGCATCGACGAAGTCATCAGGTAGGACTTGTCCGAAGAAGGATTTAGGAACCATCAGAGGACTGATAGATAGCTTGCCATCCTGTGATAGTGACGATGAGTTTGTGTCAATGGTTCTTGAAAGGCTGGAAAAGTCGTTGAATGGCGTATCATTGAAAACAAGAGTTGCGGATGAAAGGCCGGGCAAGTTGGAGAGATAATTGGCAAGAAGCCGAATCCTAAGTAAGTTGAGCTTTGAAATCTCAATTATAATTAGATGAAACGAGCGACTTACGTATTCTTGCCCTCAGAGGAACCATAGTCAGCAAGAGTGATGGCACTCCCTACAAGACATGTAAGTATCATCCCAGACAAGGACCAACCGTGACATGGTTGAAAGGTTGAAAGAAACTTCGACATAATGAAAAAAGGAGCTCAAGAGAGCGGACATGTTGAACAGCACTGAAATTGACGAACCTTGGTATTTTGGTAGCTCAAGAAGAGATAATGCCTTGTCGATGGCTAGGCCTTGCAGGGTACAGTTCTCATTGTAGTACCCTCCGCCTTGCATAGACATGTTGTTGGACTTCATACTTGTCAGTATTGGCAATATTTAGCAGTATCAGAACGAGATTCGTAAAAACTTGTCGTCAAAGAGAAAGCGGGTAAAGAGGTAGGTACTGAAGATGCTCCACTTGCACGAGTTTTATAAACTCTTGTCTCCGATATAACGCATCCGGCATCTCCATGAGATCCCGGGTCGTATCTCGTACCATGCTCATCAAGCCACCAAGGGATGAGAAGGCATAGCTCTAGTCCGAGCGTTAACTAATATCACAGACTGGCACAAGACCTCGTGGTTCTCCAGCCAGTGCTGGTGGTTATGTAGATCTGCCAAGGAGGTTTAACTTTCCACATGGCTTTTGAGTTCTAGGGCGCACTCGCAGGGCGCGTCAAAGAGCGAAGATCAAACTCTTTATCTTGACGGGATTGGAAGAAAAGGTTCGTTCTGGTGGGCCAACTAATAAATAACTAACTTGCCAAGTCCCAGACCAAACTGCAATTAGCGTGGTGAACCACCTCAACAAGCCAAGACATATAAACATGTAAACCGTATAACAGAGTTCGTTAGTAGGACTAATTATTGGAGGCTAGTCGCCTTGGCAAGCAGTAATGGAGAGAAAGCCGAATTGATCTTCGATGTCGGGATTCGGGTGTCGTGTACTAGTGTCTATCAGCCCGGAGCTAAAATAGTTTGCCGTGGCGTTACACGACTTACCGAGACAAGTAGTCCCCTGAACTTTATTCCCAACGGTTCTTAAAAGCCATAGCGAGGCTTGGAACGAGAGCCGCGTACTCGGGATCTCCGAGAGTGAGTCAAAATTGTGATTTGTCTCGGCTAGACTTTCTTGATCCAGTGCTAATGTAGACTGCCAATGCATTACACAACCTGCCAACACCAGTAATCCCCTGAAACTCAATCATTTTAATAATTCTGCCTGAATTCTAAGTATCACTATGATGCTTGTTATGTCTAAAACGGGATAGCTTATAGGAAGCGGCCGCTGATAACAAGTTACAATTCTGCCGGTGTCTCCATGAAGTATTAATTATCAAATCGCCGTACAGTCAGCCTTATGGAAACCACTGGTACAGAGCTGACGTGAGGGGCCAATGACCCTTCCGGGATTCGGGGACCGAAATTGGGCAGGTTAAATAGCCCTATCGCCACCAGCTTGAACTCATATGTTTTCTTCTCAAAGCCGCTATTGTCCAGAACTCAATATCAAGCGTCTAGAAATGCCTCTTCGAGACACTGATCGTCTCTCTGGCTGTGGTCACCATGTGACTGCATCCTCCGCCCAGAACCGTGATGCGTCTAGAGGCATCAAGAACTCTGAGGACTCATGTCATTCGCCTACTCATGCTTCTCAAGCCAGCGACATCTGGAAAAAGATCCAAAGTATCAAGGACTGCGGGTTTATTATTCTAGATGGATCTGAACTTGATGTCGCTTCGGTTATTGCAGTCGCCAAGTAAGTCACCATTAGTGTTACAGGACAGTGACCTAACAACGGTACTAGGTACAACTGCAATGCGTATGTCGCAAAGAGAGACGATATAGCAAGCGCTATGAATAAAAGCGTGGTATTACTCGAAGAATATCTCGCCAAGGGTTACTTTGTATACGGTAGATTGCCCTCTCACTGCCTCAAAGCTTTAGTCTGACTGGATGTTAGGTGTCAATACAGGCTTCGGTGGAAGCGCTGATACTCGCACAAAGGACCTCCCCGCTCTACAATCGGCGCTGCTGCAACTTACCCAGGCGGGGATCTTGACCGATGAAGACGCGAATGGCAGTGGGCTAAACAGCATGCCCGTCACCTGGGTTCGAGCCGCCATGCTGATACGCTGTAACACATTGCTTCGGGGTCACTCAGGCGTCCGTTTGGATCTTGTCCAAGCCCTTCTTCTTCTACTCCGAAAGGGCATGACACCTATTGTTCCACTGCGCGGGTCCATCTCCGCATCTGGCGACCTGATTCCCCTATCGTATATCGCCGGTATGCTAGAGGGCAACCCCGACATTCGCGTCCGTACAACAACCTCATTCGTTCTATCTGCCGATAAGGCCCTTGAACTGGCTGGACTCGAACCAATTACCCTCGGACCCAAGGAGGGTCTCGGACTGGTCAATGGCACAGCTCCTTCAGCTGCATTGGGCTGCCTTGCTGTACAAGAGGCAAACAAGATCTTGTTACTAGCTCAAGGCCTTGTAGCCATGTCTTGCGAGGCTTTACTCGGAAAGGCAGAGAACTACCATCCCTTCATTTCTTCTGTTTGTCCTCATCCCGGGCAAGTCCAATGTTCTGCAACTATACTGCACTTCCTCGAGGGATCCTCACTCGTTCAAAGCGTCAAGGAGGAGGACAAGTTCAGGCCCGGTCTCGCTCAGGATAGATATGCCTTGAGGGGAGCTCCACAGTGGCTAGGTCCCCAAATTGAGGATGTCTGCTCTGTCCTATCTCAGATCACAGTGGAACTCAACTCCACTTCAGATAACCCCATTATCGATATCAATTCCGGCGAGGTCTATTCTGGCGCCAACTTCATCTCTAGCTCAGTGGCCAACGGAATGGAAAAAACGCGCCTAGCTCTCCAAATGGTTGGAAAACTTCTCTTCAGCCTCTCCTCCGAACTGATAAACCCTACCATGAACAGAGGTGTTCCTCCAAATCTCGTCGCCGACGATCCCAGTTTATCTTTTACTATGAAGGGAATTGACATCAGCATGGCTGCTTACCTATCAGAGCTTGGATATCTCGCCAACCCTGTTACACCCCATGTCCAGTCTGCAGAGATGCACAACCAGTCGATCAACTCTCTTGCGCTGATCTCGGGAAGATATACTCTTCAAGCTGCTGATGTTGTCATGCAAATGTGCGCTGCGCATCTTTTCGCTGTTTGTCAGGCGTTGGACCTGCGAGTGCTGCACATGGTATATCTCAAATCTCTCAGAAGCAAGTTGGTCTCTATAGTGCAGCCGCTCCTTAGTGGAGTTGAAAACCAGGTCGCGGAAGGGATTTATGAGAGCCTCCATGAGACTATCACAAAATCGTGGAATGCCTCAGCGTGCTTCGATCTTGAAGATAGATGTAAGGCTCTCTCCAAAGAAATAGTATCAATACTCCGGGATTATCCTGACGAATGTGAGATGGATCTTGAATTCTTAGAGTCATTCCGGGGAGATTTGGAGAGTTTGGCTTATTTGACCTTCACTCAGACACGGAGCGAGTTCTTCATCAAACCTCTCACGAAACAATATCTCGGCCATGCTTCTCTGAGATTATACTCATTTGTAAGAGAAGAACTCGGCGTGCCCTTCCATCAAGGGCTGGTAGAGCATCCTGGCAGAGGTATTGAGGGAAAGATCAATGGGCGAGAGAAAAGAACAATTGGGTCTTGGGTTTTGACCATCTATACCGCCCTGATTAATGATCAGGTCTGGAATCCTTTGGTTGAAGTACTAGGGAGTGAGGCGTTTTAGGTGCGACTAGCGTTACTTAAAGTTCCTGAGATGTCTTGTCGCATCAGAGACGAGGTACTAGCCTTGTTTACCGCGGTGAATTACCTGCGTCGTATCATTTGTCCACATTAAGGTGTCAATTTTGTATTCGACGAATTAATTATAACTTAATCTTTAAAATGAGTTGACTACTTATATAACGAAAGATGCCCTAAACTCGTGCTACTTCGCTTGTCCCTTGTGCCTGAATCCCGTTCGCCCCAGCGATATCCTTCACCGGCAGGCTGCCATTTGTCCCATTCATGGGCGGCTGGTCCTTCTGCTTTGCCTTTTCTCTCAGAATCTTCTTCAGCACCTTGCCACTCTGCCCACGGGGAAGCTCCTCGATGAAGCGAATCTGCTTTCGCAGCCAGTGCGTCTCATCAAGCTGGGCCTTGATACTCTCATCCAACTGCAGGATCAGCTCTTTCTGCTCTTGGGCAGTCATATCCTGCTTGGTTGGTACGACAAAGGCAAGTGGCCGTTCACCTGCTTCATCGTCTACAATGCCAATGACTGCTGCGTCCAAGATACCTGCCTGTACTCGAAGTAGCTCTTCAATCTCAGCGGGGTTAACTTGTAGACCCTGGATACTCGTCAGTAATGAGGCATGGGAAGGCGGAGGGAGACATACCTTGACCTTGATCATGTCTTTGAGTCTGTCAACCAGGTAAAGATGGTCATCGCCATGGGGACTTCTTCTGAAGAAACCGATGTCGCCAGTGGGCAACCATCCATCAACTGTAAACTTGGCCCTCATAGCATCATCTTCGCCAAGGTATCCGAGGATCATGGCAGCCGACTTGAGATAAAGCTCTCCAGCAGTGTCATATGAAGTGATCTCCTTCCCGTCCTGGTCGATAAGACGGCCTTGATTGGACGGGAACAAACAGCCGCTGGATCCAGGCATGATATCAGCCGCCCGACTGAAAGTCACAATGGATACACATTCAGTCAGGCCTATTCCAGGGGTGTCAGTCAGAGTTGGGGACGCTGCCCAAGTGTTGTGTGTTAGCTTACCGTATCCGACCAAGAGACTCCAGCTAGGCATCAAAGCCTTCATTTTCTTTGTAACACTATCACTACAAGCCGCAGCACCAAGAACGACATCTTGAACAGAGGAGAGGTCGAAGATCTCAAAGAGAACTGGATTTGCAGCAAGCGCGGCAATGACCGGAGGTACCTTGCATCATCAGCGAAATCGATCTCAAACAGCTGCAAATATGACGTACCAGATATAAACGCGAGATACGGTGCTCTTGAATCGATTTAAGCACCAACTGCATGTTAAAGTTCGGGTGGAGAACAGACGAGTCACCTCTCACAAACATAGCATGCGTAGTGACAAGACCATAGCCGTGGTTGAGCGGCAGTACAGCAAGGCCGATATCAGGGTGTTTGTACCTAGCTGAGCTTTCATAGGCGACTGCTTGGGTGACATTGGCTATGAGGTTGGCATGTGTTATTATGGCCAGTTTCTGATCACATTAGCCTTAGAAACTTCAGTAAAGGTCAGGATTCTTCTCCTACCTGAGGTCCTGAAGTTCCACTCGTAGTAAGGTAGAACGCAACTGTGGTGTGAGCATCCTTTGGCTGAAGCTGCTCAAGCTCAGGAAGCTCAGTGCCCTCCTGGTAAAGCTGGGGTAGACACTTGATCTCTCCTTCAAAGTTTGGCAATTGAGTGTTGCTAGTGTTGATCGAGAAGATTCGTCGAGGGGTCCTGGGAAGACGGTTTAAGATCTCTTTGCAAGAAGGCAGTAGCTCTTCGCATGTGATTAGAATGTCGCACTTGGCTTTGGTCATGTGCGAAGAAATCTCAACGGGTGAAGTCGTCGGCTGGAGGAGTAGACAAATACCACCAATGCGATGAATGGCCCAGCAAACAACGAGGAAGTCAAGCTACAGAGTGGTGAGTATTACAAGTTTATTATAGTTTTGAGGAACGTACCGAATTGACAGCCAAAACGCCAATGACCTTTTTTTCGGTAGTACCCTGATTCGGCGACCATCCAAGTTCATTGCACAAAGCTTTCGCCAAAGCGTTGACTTTCTCTCTGATTTCTTTAAGGGTATACTTCTTACCCGTCAAGGCGCAGATGAACGGTGCACGAACACTACCAGTGGCACGTCGGCTCTCGAGCGCCCACTCAGCAACGTTTGCATTGGGGGGGATCTGGGTTGTGATGTCAGGGACCCACGAGGGAGGTTGAAAGACCATCTTGACCGAGTGTTCAGCGTTGACCGCAGTGTCGGTATCAACTGTGGAGAACGTCGCTTCAGAAATGTTGACCCAACGGAGTTCTCTGCTAAATAGACGGAGACAGTGGATGAAGTCGGATAACAGATGAAGACCGAAGAACGATGCTCCATCGAATAGAGCCACGTCCAATTATAATAACAACATCCTACTACGAAAATGACTTTGTATAACCAGAATGTCACTGTCAGCTTGGGGATCGCGGGGTCAGAGGATTGTAGGATTGAAGGATCACAAGTAAGCACCTGGAGTCGAGGATTGACCAATTCAGCAACACTAATTATTAACGTTTCGCCGCACTTTATCTTACTTGAATCCTCCTGCAGAAAAGACACCAAGGTCTCGGGCTGTCAAGAGATAACAAACATGCCATTTTTCTGTATCGCTGGTAGAATGTGAATTGACACTCGGATCCTGTAATCCTCTGATCCTTGCCAGAGCCTCAGCACTCGTAAGCACTGAACGCAATTGGCTTCTGCGGCTTATATAGACTATTACATACCTACTGCGCCAACAATCTTAGTGGCACTCTCGCTAATTCCAACCCAAACACCGCCATCATGTTCTCCCCATCACCCCAAACCCTTGGCATCGTCGTCGCCGTTTTCATCCTAGCCACTCTCCTCATCCGCCGCGCCCTACTCCCCAAACCCATCCCCGGCATCGTCTACCGCGAAGCCAACGCCAAGAAGATCCTCGGCAACGCCTGGGAACTCCTACAATGGAAGAAAAAACACGGCGAAATGTTTGGCTATCTGGCCAATCTCGCTGTCGAACTCAACGAACCTGTGTTTCAGATCTTTGTGCACCCGCTTGGCAAACCATGGGTCATCGTGGCTGACAACCGCGAGGCTTTTGACATTTTGTCGAGACGGACACCGAAGGAGTTTGATCGCTCGAGGTTCTTGAGGAGTTTGTTCATGCCGCTTGTGCCCGAGTTTCACTTCCATATGCCGACTGGTGATCGGTGGAAAGCCCATCGGAAGTTGGTGGCTGATACCATGTCGCCTGCGTTTCTGGGTGGTGTCGCTGGGGCGCAGATGTGGAAGTCTACCATGAAGCTGATCGATCTTTGGAGAGTTAAAGAGCGATTGGCCAAGGGTCGGCCTTTTTCTGTATCGACGGATATTCGCAAGGCAGCTTTTGAGATCATCTGGGCTGCTACCTTTGGCTTTGACTCTGGCTCCACAAACGCTCAGACTGAGCTACTCGAGACGTTGCCAGAGTTCACCAACTTGGGCGACATGGACCATGAGGTCGAATTCCCCGTTGCATCAGATCCTCCAGTCTTCAAAGCAGGTCTTGCTCTCAACGACGCCATGAACATTGGTGTTCAATCGCTTGTACCAGGACTGCATTTGTGGTTGGCTTACAACCTAATGCCATCTCTACGTGCGGCCCGAAATCTCAAAGAAGCTGTCATCCAAGACGAGATCAAGAAAGCGATCAACAAATTCTCCAACCAGACCGATCTTAATTGGGAGGACCAGGGTAATCTGAAGCGACACATGAAGAGCGCCGTCGATATTGTTATCGCTCGAGAAATTGACAGTGCGCGAAAAGAAGGCCGTACACCCGAACTGATGAGCCGTACCGTCCAAGATGAGCTTTTCAGTTTTATGCTTGCCGGTAACGAGATCTTCACTCTGACTGCTTGGACCCTCAAGTTTCTCACTACACATCAGAATGTCCAGAAGAAGGTCCGCGATGAACTCAGGGAAGAGTGCAGCGCCGCTGTTGAGAGAGGCGATGCACCCACTGTTGCAGAGATCATGTCGGCTCGACTACCCTATTTCGAGGCCATGATTGAAGAGTCTACGCGATGTGGTTCAGTCACCCAGACCAACATCCGCACGACGATGCAAGAGGTCAATATTCTGGGTCACATGGTTCCCAAGCATACAGAGATTCTCATGTTGAACAATGGACCTGGAAGTTTCATGCCTCCACTATCCGTTGACGAAGAGAAGAGATCAGAGAGCTCAAAGGGAACGGCTGGTAAGATCGGACAATGGAACGTCAAGGGCATGAGAGACTTTGATCCAGAGCGATGGCTCGTCAAAGATGAAGAAGGACGATTGACGTTTAATCCTAATGCTGGACCGCGACATTCATTCGGTGCCGGTCCCAGGGCCTGTTTCGGTAAGTTTAGTGTATTGATACGCTGTAATTCAGTTACTAATCGATGTTATAGGTCGTAAGTGGGCTGCGCTGGAGGTCAAGATCATGATGGCGCTGATTGTTTGGCACTTCAACCTGGAGCCGACGCCCAAGCCGCTGTCGAGCTTTAAGCCTTTCCCTGGTGTCGCGCATCGGCCGGAGATGATATACTTGCGTTTATCGAATGTTTAGAAGGGCAAATTGGTATATATGATGTAGTGCTGCGAAAGAATATTAAAGATCATGGCAATTACAATCATGTTGAATTCAAAAATATTGTTACAGTGACGTGACGACCTTGGGTAGAATTAGGCTCGCATCCTCAGCGGGGTTCAACTGCTGTGTAGTGCCCCATTACAGTGAGTTTAGGCCATTTCATGTCCGTTCCTCAGTGGGTGGTGTTCAGGGACCGTCAGTACCTTAGTGAAATCTGGGTTCAGCATCTACGATAACAGCAACAAGACATAGTGACTTAGATACCGCACCCAAGACCGCAGCATTCAAATAAGTCGTGTGTTTTTGTTGGGCTATCACCTGTTAACTGGCCTCTCATTGCTTTGATTGCTTATAGGCTGGATCGATATCAATGGTCTGTAGCGGACAAGACCAACACCAATCGCAATCTCCCCTACGATCGATCCTGATCCTGCAATCCCGACGTCAGATCCTCCCGGCCTTAGAGTGCCCCAATTGCAACTCATAGTGAGTGTATGCCCCGCAGCCGGGACTCAATTGCGCCGCTGATCTTCAGAACTTGTAAGGCAATATGACAATAGCTGCACCAAGACGTATCATTCCCCTCAGTCATTTTCACACGTCAGTATCACAACTTCTGCCTCAATTAGCTTACGTCGGTTGAGCATCATTATGGCGCTCGGCTTGGGCAAGGTGAAAACATTGGGACTCAGTGTCCTGATCTTTGCGATTCTGGTCGCTGCATTTGACAAGACAGATGACGCCAGACACGGCTTCCAACTTCAAATTACAGGCGCGCGAATATTGGGGTTATTGATTGTCATATTCGCCGTATCAAACTTCAAGTCGATGCCGTTCGTTTGGACAGTAGGTCACCCATTTTGTCCTCTTACTACTGGTCACACGCTGACAAGACGAGCAGCTTCGCGTTCTGTACACAATCTCATATCACACAGTCCTCCGCAAATCACCACAGTTGGGCCCCAAAGCGCTCTTCAAGCCTATCATCGCCACGACTTCTACGTCCCTCCTCGAAGTCGATTACTATCTTCACAAGTCCAACTCGACATACTTCGCCGACCTTGATGTTTGTCGTGCGCATTTAATCGCTTACCTCTTCAGACATGGCTTCCATCGATTATCCAATAACACCACGCTTGGGATTGTTCTTGACCCAAAGACTGGTGCACCGATGGGCGGAAGACTCGGGATAAATCTAGGTGCTGTCGAAACCTGCTTCCGACGTGAAATCACAGCGTTTAAGCAGGTTGAGATGTGGAGTTATGTCTTGACCTGGGATCGGAAGTGGTTATACATCGTCACGCATTTCGTGCCAAAGGGTACAGCGCTTCCGACAGAGTGGCTTGATCCACGGTTTGCGAGAACAGCGACACGGCCGCTGCTTGAAGAGTCTGACCCTTTCAGTAAGAAGATATACGCAACTGCTCTGAGTAAGTATGTTTTCAAGTTGAAGCGTCTAACGGTGCCGCCATCGACTGTGCTGGAGGAGGCTGGTCTGTTGCCGACAAGGCCGGGAGGATGGGCGATTGGCGAGCAGGGCCTGGAGGCAGTGGAGCAGGAAGTTTCGAATATCGGTATTTGTAAGAATGGCGAGTGGGATTGGAGACGGGTTGAAGTTCAAAGGCGTAGGGGAATTGAGTTGATCAGTAAGCCGAACCATCTTGACTTGATCCACGATGGCTTCGATGGCGGTAGTGATGGAGCAATTGGACGTTTTAGCCCAGGATAGATAACCACTCTAATGACATGTCTATTCATCCTCAAATTGACCGAAACACTAATAGAGAATAAATTACCTGATAATGGAAAATGCACATGCCAACTGCCGTCAGACATGCAAACAGTAATGGGCTCATGGCAGGCCATCTTTGTGTTGGTAAACACAGTGGAGACCCTAGCTTCAGTGGCTTAGCTCTCAGAACCACCCGTAGCGCGCCGGGCTGTTCATGGTTTTAGGGCAGAGAGCTGCTGGAACATCCGAAGCTGCAGCAAGGCACCGACAAAGATGGACATGGAATGCCTGACGTGTATGATTCAACAGAAATAAAGAAAGTTTCTATGAAAGAATGGTCAATCTAATTTTCTAACTCAAGAAATAGCATCAAAGCCAACTCGAAACTCCAAACTCCAGCATCAATATTCTCAAAACAACTAACGCTAGGAAAATTATGCTTTATCAATCTCAAGCCTGGATGCTCTTCAACACCTCACAAAGATCCTCCATCAATCCCTCCACAACCTCCGACGGAATAACATCCTCCGAGTATCCCGCCACAATGCTCATCTCACTACCCTTGGGCTCAACTGTGACCCAAACATCCGTGACATTAGGCGGCACAACAGTGTAGTCAACACTACACTCAGCACCATGCATGCCAAAGCTCTTCTGAGCCTCAGGCAGATTCTGGTACTGCAGAATAGAAGAGAAACGAGGCACGTCTATAGAAGTCGGCCAGTTTGTGCACTGTCGGAAGATGGTCTCCCAGCCGAGATGTTCATGAGGTAAAGCCGAGATGTGCTGCTGATGGACTTGTTGAAGAATGGTAGCTTGGGGTTGAGCGGTGTTGACGCGGATTGGGATGAGGTTGACGCATGGACCGTTGACCTTTTCGATGTCGTCGATTGGTAGAGAGCGACCTGATACGAGGTGTGCGAAGACAACGTCGGATGTTCCGGTTGCTTTGGCGAGGACCATTGCCCAAGCGGCCTTGAGGTACGATGACACCGTGAGTCCTGACCCTTCAACCTTTGGCGATGGCACCGTCTTGACGATATAAGAGCCAGTCATAGCCTTGCTTGTTTGCGAAACACCAAGGAGACCAGTCATACTCGAGCCTTCCAGCAAATCGCCCCAGAACTTCATCGCGGGCTTGGCATCGATCCCCTTCAAAGCATCAGTGTAATACGACATCTGTCGCGGCGCTTCAACCTCAACATCAGCTTCACCCCACGCCTGAAGCTGCTGGAAGAAAATCGGCAGCGACATGCCATCGTACTGCGCGTGGGAGATCCTAATCACAAGACTGTCCTTTTGCTCGCCTTGAACGAACCATGTCTTGAAGGGGGGCTCGTGAAGCTCAAGGTGTTTCTTCTGATCTTCCTGGATGAGAGATTTGCAGAAGGTGGATAGGTCGGTGGAGGCGATGCGTTCTTCGAAGGGAACGCTGAACGTGTTGAGGATGGCTTGATAGGACTTTCCGTCGTGTTGGGTGAAGACTGCTCGGAGGATTTCGTTCTTGTCAACTGTGGTTTGGAGCGCTGTGTGGACGCGCTGCTTGTCGACCTTTTGGTTGTATGTAACCGTCGCGTGCATGAGCCATCGACCCTGTGTATGTTCATGAAGGACAAGAGACTGGAACTCGGTTGTTTCAAGGATCCTTTCAACGCCGAAGGTGCTGGGAAGGGAAGCTTTGATTGCCTCTTGCGTTGACTGTTCGATTGCCTCAATATGATGGCTTGTTGCGTCGTGTAAGTGCGTAGCTTGCTCGAGATGTGCAGCAAGTTCTCTCAAGACTGGGCTCTGGAAGATCTGAGCGACGGTCATCTCGAGATCAACTGCTCTAGCAGCTGCGACGAGCTGAATGGCAGCAAGTGAATCTCCGTTGAGATGAAAGAAGTTGTCGCTTGCGCCGATTGACTCCACAGGTCGTCGGAGCACCTGGCTCCAAAGATGCTGGAGCTTCTTCTCCATGTCTGTCGCGACAGGAGCCGATTGAGCGCCTCTCGTAAGGCGATACTCCTCCAATTTACCACCATCCATATCCTCCAGCACAGCAGTAATTGCCCGGCGGTCAAGCTTGCCTGATGAGTTCACCGGCAACTTACCCATAGGAATAAGGAAATCGGGAATCATGTACTGAGGCAACACCTCAGCGAGCTTGAAACGAATCTCCTCAGAAGCTTTTCGCAGCGTCTCTGAGGGAGCCAATACTCCATCTCCAACCTCTTCTCCAACTTCCACCGCTACTGCGATTGTCGGTCTATCCTCCCTCTTAACAAACACAGCCGCAGCTGATCTGATGTCCTCCGATGATTGTACCACTGAGTACTCAATCTCTCCCAACTCAATTCTCTGACCGCGAATCTTGACCTGTGTATCCCGACGACCGAGATTGGTGTATGTGCCATCGTCGTTCTGCTGAACCAAGTCGCCAGTGCGGTACATGCGATGTCCGCTGCCCAAGCCGTAACGCGCTGTAAAGCCAGGGTCTGTGATGAACGCGCCATCTGTTTTGGCTGCATCGTTCAGATAGCCCTGCGAGACCTGAGGACCTTCAATGAGAAGTTCACCCGGGGCGCCGATTGAGCAGAGTTTGTTGTAGTCATCGGGATCAACGACCCAAACACGACAGCTTGGTAGAGGAGAGCCGAGTATGTTGGCCTGCTTCCTGTCCGTGAATGGAGTCGCTGACACGATTGCGTAGATGGAGCATTCGGTTGGGCCGTATCCACCAAGAATGTCTGCGTGGTGGTCCATCCACAAGTCGAGAACTGATGGCTTGACAGGTTCACCAAGCAAGACGACCGTGTTGATGTTCGGTAGCTGCGACGGCTTGAGAAGCTCAGCAACCGTGGGTGTGATAGACAGGAAGTTGACAGCCCTTTCAATGATGAAATGCTGCAGATCACTCATCCTCGCATCTTCAGAGGGCACGCAGACACATCCTCCAGCAGACAGCGTGGTGAAGATCTCTTGGATAGTAGCATCAAAGGTATGTGCTGCGAATTGAAGCACTCGTGACATCTTGGTGAGACCAAAGACCTTCTTTTGACTGTCCAGGCTAGACGAGATACCGGCATGAGTAAGAACCACGCCCTTTGGTGTACCTGTGCTTCCGGAGGTATACACGATCCAGGCTGGTTGATTGACATTGATCTCGGTGACGCGAGTATACCATTTGTCTGGGATGCCAACATCACTGAAAGAGACCCTCTTGCGCAGCGACTCATCAACAGTGAACATCGTCAAGCCCAAGCCATCCAGTCGCTCAGTCTGCTTCTGATCAGCTAGTACAACGCTGACCTTCGCATCATCGACAATGAGTTTAATACGTCCAAGGGGGAGTTGGACTCCTAGTGAAACGACGACACCGCCGGCGCGTAAGATGGCGAGCATTGAAACAGCAGCCCATTGGGACTTATCCATGCAGACGCCAACGCTGGTGCCGTGACGAACACCAAGACTAACGAGATGGTCAGAGAGTTTTCCAGAGAGATGCTTGAGTTGCTTATAGGTGAGCGTGCCGTCCCATGCGCTTATGGCTGTTGCGTCGGGTTGGTGGGATACCATGTCGAAAATGAGGTCGTGAACGCAACGATCGACGCTGGGGATGGGGCCGCTGTTGATAGAGAGAATGCGATCCAGGTCTTGAGGACTCAGAGTGTCCATGTCGGAGAGCTTTGTGCCTTCGGGTGCACTCTCAGCTTGCTCCAGTTGACTGGCGATATGAGCAAAGGACTGCAACATGTGCTGCATCTGGGCAGTTGAAATAACAGCGTCGTCGAATCGGGACTCGATTGAGATGCCCTTTGACCCGATGCTGCACTCTACGGTAAGCGCGTAGTCATCGAATTGCTCAGACATGTCCTGTCGGTGCACAAGACCAGGGAAATCGGCTGATGCATCGTCGCTCTCTGCAGCAGGCTGAACGGCAAAGAGGTGCTGCATGTCAAGCGCAGCGGCTGCGTCGGGGACAAGCTCTGCGATGCGCTGTAGGCCAGTGTGCTCGAAGGGAATCATTTCTGTCGCCTGCTGCTGCACCTCTTGAAGGAAATCTCGAGCATTGGTGGATGAATTGATGCGCATCCTCACAGGCACAGTTGTGATGGTTGGCGCCAGCATCTCAGTAATCCCATGCACAGGCGCATTTCTTCCCGACAGCGTGACTGCAAAAACAACATCATTACTACCGGAATACCGCGCAATCATGAGCGCCCAAGCAGCACGCAACAGATTTGACGGCGAAACCTCAGACTTTCCATTTCTCACAAAGTCAAGACTCTGCACGAGTTTCTGTCGCGGCTGAGGCTGGTATCGCACGGAGGGCAGAGCAGGGAATGCAGTCGGGTTACCCTGAAGCTGCTCACGCCAATAGCCCGCTGCTTGCGTAGCATCGGCTTGGCCTAGATAGGCGATGAATGGCGTGTATGGTGCTGAGAGCGGTGTTGCGTCATGCCAGTACATGTTGGAGACTTGGCGATACATCATTGTCAAGCTCCAGCCGTCGTACACGCTGTGGTGAGCTGTCCAGACGAGAAGACGTTCACCATTAGGCTCGATGATACCGAAGCGCATGAGAGGTTTGCCTTCGGTCATGCTCAATGCACTATCGCGGTCGATGTATTCTTCGAGCGAAGAAGCAGTGTGCCACTCAAGTGGTTCGTTGACAACAACTTGTACCGAACCAGAGGCAAGACCCAGTAGGATACGGGTTCGCAAAACAGGCGCCGCTTCAGCCATCTTCTGCCAAGCAGCCTGCAGTCTCGCCACATTGATCTCATCACTCAAAGAAAAGATTCTTCGACTGGTATACGCCGTCGGTTGCCGAGCAGTCGCAATCAGCAATCCTTCTTGAAGTGGCGTGCAAGGATAAACATCCTCAATCTGCTCGGCCATGACTCCGCACCGCTCCGCAATGTCGGCACGGAGACCCACTTCTTTCTCGGAGCCGTGTTCGGGCCAGAGAGAAAATGGCGCCGGGATTGACGCCAGCGATGATTGGTCGTGGCCCTCAGCCATTCGTGAGTCAAGAATGCTGGCGAGTTCAGAAAGACGAGGGTGTTCGAAGATGTCGGCGACGCGGAGGAGCATGTTTGTGCTGCGCGATGCCTCGACGAGTCGCATCGCGGTGATGGAGTCGCCGCCGAGATGGAAGAAGCTGTCTTTGGCTCCGACGGTGTTGGCTGGTCTTCCGAGAACGCTGGCCCAGAGCTGTTGGAGCTGTCGTTCGGTCTCGGTAGATACATCTGCTTTAGCTGCTGCATTGGGGCGGTAAATGTCTAGCTCTTCTGGCTTCATACCCTTCAGGAACAAGTCAATTGCTCGACGATCAAGTTTTCCTGAAGAGTTGAGAGGCAATCGCGACATGGGGATGAAGATATCCGGGACCATGTATCGCGGCAGAACAGAAATGAGATGGCCTCGAACTTCCTCGAATGACTCTCGCATGGTGATGGTAGGCTCCAGTAAATCAGCCTGCGACAAGCCCTGTAGATTATTATCCACAGCGCTATTCTCCCCGCCATCGGCAATTTCTAGCGCTACAGCCAGCACTGAAGATTGACCAGCAGGACCATCGAGAAGCATAACAGTGGCTTGAGAGATCTCAGGCGCTGAGCGCACAACCCAGTATTCAATCTCGCCAAATTCAACACGTTGGCCACGGATCTTGATCTGTGTGTCTCTACGTCCAAGGGTTGTGTACGACCCGTCGCTGTTCTGTCGGACAAGATCGCCTGTTCGGTACATCCTTCTTCCAGGCTGAAGACCATGATGCTTGGTGAAGTCAAGGTCAATCAGGAATGATTTCGCCGTCTTGACTTCGTCGCCGAGATACCCGCGTGCCAAGAGTGGTCCCTCGATAAGTAACTCACCAGGAGCACCGATGGGCACAAGGCGGTTGAAGTCCTTTGGATCGACGACCCAGAAGCAGCTGGCGAGTGGGACACCCAGCACGGGAACTTGGCTGATGTGCCTCATGGGTCTCGGGGAAACGGTTGCGTAAATGGAACATTCTGAGGGTGCATATGACTCCAACACGATAGCTTGGTCTTTCCACAGGTCCATGACTGCTGGCTTGACGGGCTCTCCCATGAGGATAACTGTTTTGACGAGAGGGAGCTGCGCGGGGTCCAACAGGCCTGCGACTGTCGAGGTGAGAGATAAGAAGTTGACCTCTGCTTTGGCGATGAAGGCCTGTAAGTGGTTGATGCGCTCGTCTTCGGAGGGAATACAAGTACATCCGCCCTGACAGAGCGTTGTGAACACCTCTTGAATGGTGACGTCAAAGGTATGTGACGCGAATTGAAGAACCCTTGATCCATCGCGCACACCGAACGCGTCGCCGTGGGAGCGGATGCTAGAGCATAGAGCTGAGTGCTGAAGAACGACACCCTTGGGTGTTCCTGTACTTCCGGACGTGTAGACTACCCAAGCGGCGTTGTCGGTGGTGACGGTAGAGCAGACTGCTGAGCTAGGCTTGAGCGTTTCTTGAAGTGCGGCGTCGACTTTGATTAGACGAGGACCTGTTTCTGCAAGACGCTCGAGTTGTTTGTCGTCGACTAGGATGATTGGGGCCTTGGTATCGGTGATGATAGTCTGTACTCGGGGCAACGGCTGCTGCACGCCCATGGGTAGCACAACACCACCTGCTTTGAGCACAGCCAACATCGCAACTACAGCCCAGCGGGACTTATCCATGCATATACCAACCGTGATTTCTGGTCCGACACCAAGATCCATGAGAAAACCGGCGAGATTGCCAGCGGCGACTTCCAGCTCTCGGAAGGTCATGACGCCGTCCCATGCGTAGACGGCCATCCCATCTGGTCGACGCTCGTAAACCTCGTAGAATAAAGCGTGGATGGTTGAAGCCACGGGAGCTGGGACATCTCTGTTCTTAGCGACGATAGCGTGCTTCTCCTCCGTTGGGACGAGGTCCAGATCAGCGAGGGTGGAAGTTGTGTGCTGGCTGAGGACTTGGAGGACATGCTTGAGCTGGTTGAGCAGACGCTGCGCGACTTCGTGGCTTGAGACACCGGGGATGTATTGAAGAACCAGATCGAGACTATGGTCGTTCTCCAGGATGCTCAGGTTGAAGTCGTACTCCGTTGATTCATCGGCCGATGCACGCTCAAGCTTGATAGAGTTGTTCTCTGTCGTACCGTCCATGTTTAGTACGCGAGTGTATGAAACGGTGGTGTTGAAGAGCGTTTGCTGTTGCGTTCCTTGGAGAGAGTGTTGGATTGAGGCTAGAGAAGCGCGCTGGTGATCAAAGCCTTTGAAGAACCGGTCTTGGATCTGTCGGATAACATCAACAGTCGTGGAGGTGTAGTCCAGTTGAACATAACAGATCATCATGTTGATCATAGGTCCCACGAGTCTTTCAACACCCTCGATGGGAATGTCACGACCGCTGGAAAGATAGCCAAAGCAGATCTGGTTCAATTCCACACGTGAGGCTAATACCAAAGCCCAAGCTAATTGAGCTACGTTCGCAGCAGTGACGTTGTAGTTGCGACACATGTCGCGAAGGACGGAGACATCGGAGATGTGAGCTGTGACGGCATGGCCTGTTTCCATCTCGGAGGTGTCGTGGTGTTGCTGGCCGAGTTGGAGATGGCATGGCTCGGCAGACTCGAGAAGATCTTTCCAGTACTGAAGATCTTCTTGTTCGGATTGTCGGTGTTGCTCGAGGAAGGAGACGTAGCTGCTGTAGTTCGAGCTGCGAGATAGAGAGATTGATGTCTTCTTGGGGGAAAGAGACTCGTAGGCCTCAAGTAGGTCGTTCACGAGGAGCTGGACGGAAGAAGCATCAACGAGAGCGTGGCTGATCTCGAAATGACCGAAGACATGTCCATCGACGGTAGGAATGATAAGGAAGCGGTGCGAAGGACGGCCAATGGGGTCATGAAGTAGGGCGTGGTGTTTGATGAAGCGCTGGACTTCTTCATCGCTGGAACAAGGCTCGATGGTCTGAATGTCAGCTTCCAAAGCCTTGAGAACGACCTGGTAGAAGCGGTCGTGGTGCGACAATGCGCCAGTGAAGATGGTTCGCATGATGGAATGCTGTCCGACGACCTGTTGCCAGGCATTTGCAAGTCGTGAAATGTCGACGGGTGAAGATGGATCGGCAGGGAGAATGCGGCAGGTCTGCTTGAGACGGTATCGAGATGGGGCTCTGAGTTGACTGAGAAGAATACCTTGTTGAATGGGCGAACAAGGAAGAACGTTCTCGACATTGGCCCACGAGAGGGAACCTGGCGTGAGACAGTGCTGATACAGCGTGTCAAGGTCGTCGTTGGTTAGTTGAGCGAGAGGGAAGTCACTGATCGTGCACATCGGCTCAGCGGCAGCAAGCTCCTGAACACCCTGCGCGATAGCACGAGCATACTCCCCAAGCCAGTCACGAATGGCCTGACTCTTGGGACTATGGCGAGGATATCCAACCACGAGATGAGTCTTGCCCGCATCGTCAATTGACACTTCAATGCTGAGAACAGCATGTTGACGGACTTTCCCACCAACAGAAGCATCAAGTTGACCTACAGATTGATGAAGCTTGTCGAGAGTTAGAAGACCGTCTGAGCGCTGAAGTTGCTGGAATTGACCGTGGTAATTGAAGAGGACTTCAATAGGTCTAGAGCGATGGGCTGCAAAGTCGAGGACTTCACGGCCGGAGTTGAGTTTGCGAACATCCTTGACTTGGCGAAGGGTGGAGATGAAGTTGGTATCGTCGGAGATGTTAAGAGGCGTGACGGTTGTGATCCATCCCACTGTGTCAGAGAGATCGTAGTTGATGTCCAGAGCTTGAGTATCGCGACCGTGGCCTTCGATGAAGATCGATGGACCGGTACGGTCGGTGAAAGAGTGGAGGAAAGATGTTGATAGGGCAGCGAGGAGGATATCTGCGACACCAGATCGTAAAGGCTCGTTGGCGGGACCCAGAAGTTGACAAGTAACTTGCTCATCCAATTGAACAATCTCAAAAACCTGATCTTCTGTGATGTACTCGCCCGGCTGAAGACCCCAGTAAGACCAAGAAGACGTAGTGTCCGCATCAGCAACATGATCGATTGGTTTGGCTTGCTGGAGCACGGCGTTGCTCCATGTCGGGAATGGAAGAGACTGCGACGTAACCATGGAACCACTCTGGAGACTCTGCTCCAAGTCCTTGGCGATGATTCGCCATGACATGAGGTCAATGACGAGATGATGAGCGGTCAGGAAGAGCAGCTGGCGATCTGGCGTTTGGATGAGCTCAGTTGCAAAGACAGGGCCGTGTTCGAGATTGAGGGTGCTCTGTGACTCGAGCATGATCGCTTGCACGGCGGTATTATCGGCGGCGTCGTGAGACTTGAACCTGTATGAACCTGGGACGTGTTTCTCAATCCACTGCTGGTATCCATGCTCTTGAGATACGAAGCGTGAGCGGAGCATAGCGTGCTTTGTCACAACAGCCTCAATAGCCTTAGCGACGGTCTCCTCCCTGATGCCCTCAGATTGAAGACGGAAGCAAACACTCTGATTGAACCGATAAGATCCCTCAGAGTTGAGTCCAGCGGGAGCAATGTCCTCAAAGAACATCTTCTGAGCAGGCGACAGCTCAAAAGGACCATCTGGGATCTCAGCGGAGAACACCTCACCATCACTAGCCTTGACACGTGTCTCAAGGTCAGATATAGCAGGGCTCTGAAGAATGTCGCGAACAGTAACAACCAGTCCGATCTCTCGGCACGCAGAGACGACTTGCATAGCAGTGATGGAGTCACCACCCAGCGACATGAAGGACCGTCTGTAGCTGACGTTGGGGACGTTGAGAACTGAGCCCCAGATCTGGCGAAGCTTCTGTTCGGTGGGTGTGACGTTGAGAGAAGCCTCTTCGGCAGCGCTTTCGAGCTCAGAGTATGAGGCTAGCTCTGTTGGGCCGAGACTGCTGATCCACTCGGTGACAGCTCGGCGATCAGCTTTGCCGGAGGAGTTGATGGGGAGGGTGGTCATTGGGATCCAAAGACGAGGAATCATGTAGTCGGGGATGTGTTGGGACAGATACATCTGGATCTCGGATGCGAGTAGTAGTGCAGCTGTTGTTTCGATTCCGTCACGGCCTGCGATGCCGTTGTACGCTGTTTCATCATGCGCAGCTTTATCATCATGGGGAACGCTGAATGCTGTGACGAGTTGACCATCGCTGGATCCTCTGGTAGTAAAGACGACACAGGCGCGAATGCCAGAGGAATGACGTGAGATGTGATACTCGATCTCGCCGACTTCAACACGCTTGCCGCGGATCTTGATCTGTTGGTCACGTCGGCCCAAGTTGGAGTATGTACCATCGTCGTTTTGTCGCACCAAGTCACCGGCGCGATACATACGACGACCCGTAGACTCAATACCAAGATGGGCAAGGAAAGCAGGATCTGTGATGAAAGAATTGGCGGTCTTGGTGGCGTCGTTGAGATACTCGCGTGCAAGGTGAGGGCCTTCAATGAGGAGTTCACCTGGTACACCAACAGGACACAGCTTGTTGTAGTCGCGGTAGTCAACGACCCAGAAGCGGCACGACTCTAAAGGTGTACCCAAGATCATGGCCTGGCGACGATCTGTCATTGGTTCAGGGGAGATGGCGCTTTGGATGCTGCACTCGGATGGTCCGTATGCATCCAAGCATGCAGCCTGCGGCATCCAGAGATCCAAGACTGAAGGCGTGACTGGCTCACCAATCAGGATGAGGGTCTTGACTAGCGGCATCTTGGAAGGCGACAATAGACCAGCGACTGTTGAGGTGAGGGAGACGAAGTTGACGTCCATTGACACGATGCATCCCTCCAGATCATTGAGACGCTCCTCCTCTGATGGTATACACACACAGCCTCCGTAATAAAGCGTCGTAAACGTCTCCTGTATAGTAACATCAAAAGTGTACGCAGCAAACTGCAGGACACGAGACGAAGGAACAAGGCTGAAAGCCGCACCGTGAGATCGCATACTAGTACACAGCGCATAGTGCTGCAGCACAACACCCTTCGGCACACCAGTGCTTCCAGAAGTGTACACGACCCAAGCTGCATTATCTGGCTGCACAGCGGGATTGGAGAACCCGAATTCAGCGGGGACAAGACCATCCATGAACTGGCGATCGACCTCAATGAGCTCAGAGTCAACACCAGCCAGACGAGCCTTCTGCTTCGCGTCCACGAGGATAACTGAGGCCTGTGTATCTTTGAGGATAGTCTGAAGTCGAGAGAGAGGCTGCTGGACGCCTAAGGGTAGAACGACACCGCCGGCTTTGAGGACTGCGAGCATTGACATGGCTGCCCAGATGGACTTATCCATGCAGATACCGACCATGACTTCAGGTCCAACGTTGAGATTTGTCACGAGGTGCTTGGCTAGAGTGCTAGCGGCGTGGCCGAGTTCGCGATAGGTCATTGAGCCGTCCCATGCGTGGAAGGCGACAGTGCTGGGTTGGCGGTTGGTCATTTCCTGCACGAGGAGATGGACGCAGGAGTCAAGAGACTTGGGGACTTGGCGGTTAATGGCGGTAATGAGCTGCTTATCTTCTGCGGCGACGAGATCGAGATCACCGAGGATAGAAGTAGTGTCGCTAGTGCTAAGGACCTGCACAACATGCTTGAGATGATTGAGAAGACGCTGGGCTGTCTTTGTGGAAGCGGCGCCGGGGAGGTACTGCAGTGCGATGTCGATGCCGCTCTCGGTCTCCAACATGCTGAGGTTGAAGTCATACTCGGTAGACTCATCAGCTGCGATCCTCTCCAAGCGGATGGACTGGATATTGCGCGCTCCACCGCTCAGATCGGGAGCCCTGACGTAAGAAACAGTCGTGTTGAAGAGGGATTGCTGTGAACTCGACAGCGAATGCTGAATAGTCGCCAAAGACACGCGCTGATGCTCAAAGCTATCAAGGAAGCGATCCTGTATATCCTTCATGGCATCGACACAGTTTTGGGAATGGTCCAGCGCAATGTTGCACACGATCATGTTGATCATCGGTCCAACGAGTGTATCTGCCCCGTCGATGGGAATGTCACGGCCGCTGGAGAGATAGCCGAAACAGACCTCATCGAGCTGTGTGCGGGAGGAAAGGACGAGAGCCCAGGCGAGTTGGAGGACGTTGGCGGGAGTGATGTTGTTGGATTGGCAGAGCTTCTGGAGGGCCGTCATGTCATGCATTGCGGTAGACACTGAGTGGCCCACGTCTTCCTCGGCGGTGGTGAGATCCTCGCCGAGTTGGAGCTGGCAGGGTTCAACGGTCGCAAGTCGCTTCTCCCAGTAGCGCAAGTCATCTTCCTCGGAGCCCTGTTCCAAGAACGAGATGTAAGTGCCGTAGTCAGAGCCAGAAATATTTGCAACGCCTTCATAAGCTTGTAGAAGGGTGTTGACAAGGAGTTGGACAGATGATGCGTCAACCAGAGCATGGCTGATCTCAAAGTGTCCGTAGACATGGCCATCTTCTGTTGAGATGACCAAGAAGCGATGGGACGGTCGACCAAGATGATCTTCCATCAGCGCATGGCTTGCGATGCATTCGTGCACATCCTCCTCAGAAAAGCAGGTGATAAAGCGGATGTCGGGCTCAACGGACTTGAGAACAACTTGGTAGAAACGATCGTTGAAAGGAATCATGGTGAAGATGGTGCGCATGATGGAGTGATTGCTGACGACTTGTCGCCAGGCATCCCCAAGTCTCTTGACATCAACACCATCAGAGGCGGTGGGTATGACGCGACATGTCTGTCTCAATCGGTATGTAGTAGGCGACTTCAACTGACTGATGAAGATACCCTGCTGTGTAGACGAACAAGGCAGGATATCCTCAACAGCATCCCAGGCAATGTTAGTTGGTTCAAGAATATGTTTCTTCAGCGCAACAAGGTCGGCGCTGCTCAAATGCGAAAGCGGATAGTCGCTTGCTGTAGCCGTCCGTTCTGTACTCATTAGTTCACTTACCGCGGAGGCGATAACCTCTCCATAGCGCTGTAACCATCGTCGCACGGCATTGCCCTTTGGCGTGCTACGGCTGAAACCTACACTAATACAAACACGTCCAGCTTCGACGGATACTTCGATTGTGATGGCGGCTTGTTGGCGTACTTTGTCGCCGATTGAAGTTTCGGACGGATGAAGCTTGTGGATGCTGAGAAGACCGTCTGCGCGATCCAGTTGTTGGAATTGGCCGTGGTAGTTGAAGAGGATCTCAATGTGGTTCTGGGAAGACGTCTTTGGAGTGTTGTACTTGGCTGCGAACTCGATGGCTTTGGTATCGGCGTTGAGTTTGCGGAAGTCTTTGACTTGTTGGAGGATGGGGATGAAGCCAGTGCTGGTGTCTGTGACTTTGAGAGGGGTTACGGTGGTGAACCAACCGACTGTCTCAGACACATCACCGCCGGCATCTCGACCATGACCTTCAACGTGGATAGTCGGTGCTGATCGGTCGGCAAAGACTTCCGCAAAAGACTGATGTAGAGCAGCGAGAAGAATATCCGTAACACCTGTCTGCAGCGACTCATTCGCGGGACCCAGCAATTGAGCGCTGGTGTCTGCGCCGATAGCTAGAGTTTCAACGATCTGGTCTTCGCGAACAAAGGAGCCAGGCTCGAGGTTCCAGTAAGACCAGGACCCGACGTCGCTCTCCTCAGGCACCACAACAGCCTTGGCCTGGTTCATAAGAGCCTTGGACCAAGTAGGGAAGGGCAGCGACAGAGAAGGCTGCAGTGTCTCAAAGCGCAGGAAATGCTCCAGATCAGCTGCGAGGATTCTCCAAGACATGAGATCAATTACAAGATGGTGCGCAGTCAGATTGACCAGCTGAGCCTCTTCCATTTCGAAGACATCAACAGCGAAAACAGGTCCGTACTCAAGATCCAAGGACCCTTGTGAGTGACGTATAATATCCTCTGTCGCAGCATCGTCGGCCGCCTTGTGCGTCTGGAACCGGTAAGATCCCATGATCTGCTTCTCGACGCGCTGTTGCCAGCCCTGGCTGACTTGATCACTCTGGAAGCGCGCACGAAGCATAGCATACTTGGTGACAATGGCCTCGATCGCACGAGCGACAGTATTAGCCGCAACATCCTGAGGAATGCGGAAGCAGACGCTCTGGTTGAAGCGATGAGGTCCATCTGCTCGAAGACCCGAGGGCGCAATGTCTTGGAAGAACATCTTCTGCGCGGGTGAGAGACCAAATGGCTCATCGGGGATCTCGATGGGCAGTTGCTCGTCGCCCATCTTGTCGCTTGCCTCTTTGACTCGGAGCGCAAGCTCGGAAATAGCTGGGCTCTGCAGGATTTGTCGCACGGTTACGATGAGGCCTTGCTTGCGACAGGCTGAAACAACCTGCATTGCTGTGATGGAGTCACCGCCGAGAGAGAGGAATGAACGACGGTAGCTGATGTGGTTTATGGGCTTGTTCAGGACGTTACTCCAGATCTCGCGCAGCTGTCGCTCCGTGGATGATACGTGAAGACCATCTTCGACTTGGTGCTCGAGGTCAGAGTAGGCAGAGAGGTCCAGGTTCTTGATCCACTCGGAAATGCGACGTCGATCAGCTTTGCCGGATGAGTTGATAGGCAAGCTGGCCATGGGAATCCATAGTCGAGGGATCATGTAATCAGGAACATACTGAGACAGGTAAAGCTGGACCTCAGAAGCGACGAGCATAGCAGCTGGTTTGTCTACAGCGTTCTCTCCATCCAGCGCTGCACCGCTATACGCAGCACCATCGCTGGGAAGACTGAACGCAGCGACAAGCTGACCGTGGACATACAGAACAACAGCCTGGATAGAGGAAGGGTGACGGGTGATGTGATACTCAATCTCATCAACCTCGACTCTCTGTCCACGGATCTTGATCTGCGTATCCTGTCGGCCTAGCGTCGTGTAAGACCCATCATCATTCTGCCTCACCAAATCACCCGTCTTATACATCCGTCTATTCCTCCCAAGGTCATACTTGCCCACAAACTCGGGATCGACAATGAACGACTTGTTCGTCTTGACCTCATCGTTCAAATACCCCCTCGCAAGAAGCGGGCCTTCGATGAGGAGTTCTCCCGGCGCGCCAATTGGACACAGACGATTATAGTTCTTGGGATCAACGACCCAGAAACAACTCGCGAGCGGGATGCCGAGAACAGAGACCTGAGAGATGTGCTTCATTGGTTGGGGGGATACAGTAGCGTAGATACTACACTCAGATGGGGCGTAGGATTCGAGAACGGAGGCTTGGTCTTTCCAGAGATCGAGAACAGCGGGCTTGACGGGTTCGCCCATGAGGATCACGGTCTTGATCAATGGAAGTTGGGAGGGGTCGAGAAGACCGGCGACGGTGGACGTCAGCGATAGGAAGTCCACTTTGGCGGAGGAGATGAAGGCTTGGAGACGGTTGACGCGATCATCTTCTGATGGCACGCAGACGCAGCCTCCCATACACAACGTCGTAAAGACCTCTTGGATCGTCACGTCAAACGTATGAGAAGCGAATTGAAGTACGCGCGCACCCTTGACGCCAAAGGCAGTTCCATGCGATGTTATGCTCGTGCAAAGCGCAGAGTGTTGCAAGACGACTCCCTTTGGTGTACCTGTGCTACCGGACGTGTACACGACCCAAGCAGCGTTGTCTGTAGAAACAGTGGCACAAGCCGAGCGAGAAGCTGAGGGGAGGGTTTGGAAAAGGGCTTCATTGACCTCGATGAGTTGTTGGGGACCTAGGTCCTTGAGGCGATTGAGCTGAGCGTTGTCAACGAGGATGATGGGGGCTTTTGTGTCGGAGAGGATAGTTTGGAGACGAGAAAGTGGTTGATCTGCGCCGAGGGGGAGAACGATTCCACCGGACTTTAGAACAGCGAGCATAGAGACAGTCGCCCACCGCGACTTGTCCATACAAATGCCTACCATAACCTCCGGTCCAATGTTCATCTTCATAAGGTGTTCTGCAAGACTACTTGCCGCAGCATCAAGTTCTCGGTACGTCATGGTTCCATCCCAGGCACACACCGCCATGGCATCAGGCTGACGGTCTGTAACCTCTTGAACGAGGGTGTGTATACATGAAGCAACGGGCTTTCGGCCTTCACCATTGACGTCACGCAGATGCTGGGCGTCTTTGGAGGAGATGCCGTCGAAGGAATTGACTTGAGCAGATGGGTTGGCGATGATGAAGCGGATTGCTTCGAGGAAGCAGTTTAGCATCTTGGCTGCGTCTGCTTGGGAGGTCGTTGATGTCCAGATGTCGTAGTCAACTGCGATGCCACCTTCGCCGATCTCGACATTGATGGAGTGATCATACTGCCTCGTGTTAGCATCTTGCTGCGGAATGAAGTATCGGCGTAGGGGACTTACATCTGTAGGGCTGACTCCTCGTAAGAAGCTCATCTCAAGCTCTTTGTGCCCAGTAGACTTGGGCTTCCACTCCTTTCGGAACGAAAGAATTGAGTTTCCCCATTTGTGGCTCGTAGGAAGCTTAGCTCCCTTTGCCATCAACGGGACCTTGTCGTGTGCCATTCCTCGGAAGACGTCGTCTGTCACAGTCTTGAGCATGTCCAGGACTGTAGGGTCATCTTTGAACTTGACCCGCAGTAATAGACTGCTGATGAACAGGCCGATCGCTCCATCAATTCCAGGCAGATCCGTCTGTCTACCAGAATTGACGTAGGAAAAGGTAACGTCGTCTTTCATGGCAAAGAGACGAAGAACGATACTCCAAGCGACTTGACAGACACTTACGAGGGTAACGCCGTAAGCATCGCAGAAGCGACGAGCTTCGTCAGCAGGAATGTCAACACGATCTTGAAGCGTGTGAAGGCCGGCTTTTGGCTTGTTACCGCTTGCAAGATACGTCTCCTCAGCATCACGTAGGTAATTCTGCCAGTAATCCGCAATGCGCTCAACGTCTTGGAAGCTCTCCTCCTCCATGCGCACAAAGTCTGTGTAAGGCATGGCTTTTGTGTCGGGAAGTTGGTTCTCATATGCTGCGCAGAGGTCGTAGAGGAGAACATCTGCAGAGCGGCCGTCAATGACGGCGTGTGAGACTTCAAGTCTCAGGATGAGTTCTGAGGAGGATGCGGCGTAGATGTACATGTGATGGGGAACACTTCCGCTCTCAAAAGCGTTCAGCATTCCGTCGGCTTTGACTTGGGCTTCGTCATGGAGGATGGTGACTTTGGGGTTGACTTCTGTCCAGACAACTTGATCAAACGTTGACTGACGAGTCTCACTCTCGAGAAATGTAGTTCGCAGACTTGAATGGCGCGCAACAATGCGAGGCCAAGCGTTTGCGATATGTGAAGCGGTCAAAGAATCTGGTACGCTTGACTTGATACTGAGAATGAATCGGCACTGGTAGGCAGCCGGGTTAACAGCCTGACTGATAAGGATACGATTCTGCATAGACGAGCAAGGACCGATACTCTCGATCTGCCTCGCAGGATCCTGAGCAAGTTGCTTCAACCGCGCATCGGGAACAGTATCAGTGCTATCAGACCCCGTAGCAGAAGCAGCATCATCAGAGCTTGATGAAGACGTGCTCGTATCACTGTTCCCAATGCGATCATTGAGGATGAGATTGTGTGGATTGCTCTCATGCTTGGAGATGATGCGTTCAACAAGCTCAGCAAGCGTCTTGCACTGCACCGTATCCACGATATCAATGTGAATACCACGCAGACGACATTTACTAAGGAACTGAACGGCCGAGAGGGAGTCTCCACCCTGCACGAGGAATGATTGGTCGAGGTTCAACTCCTCGGTGCTGATGTGCAGCGCATTGGCGAGTTCAAGGTGCAGAATATCCTGCATAACGTCGGTGTGAGCCATTGTGCTGCAGTGCAAAGAATGAAAACTATTGGGGGAAGGGTATATTGGGTATAATGATTGCGTTTACGAAAACTACATTGCTTGAGAATCATGTTCAACTATATGATGCTGTAACGTGCATGATAAGCGAGTGCTCCAGACAAGCGAGTGCTCCACCAATCTACACGTGAAGACTCAGAAAGAGAAATAAAACACCACAACATATCTGATCAATTAAAATTAATCGCTAGACTATTCCCTATTAACCTCAATTGACTCTTGACAGGTCCTTGCAGTATGCCCGGTCTTTCCGCAAATACTACATCGCCGAGGCTTTGATCCTTGTGACCTT